>NW_025954514.1:0-25601 GCF_022376455.1 Epithele typhae | reverse complement strand
TGACGGAGGTTCTTGATCTCGTGGGTCTGGTTGAGAGGGTCTCGGGGCGAGCGATGGCACGGTCATAGACACCACTGCGCTTGCGAAGGACGCCCTGGCAGTCTGCGAGGGAGCGACGGGCCTCGGTGTGGAAGGGCATGCGCAAGCTCTCGTAGCCCTTCAGTGGCTGTGACCTGTAGAGCTGCTTGCTCTCCTCCTCGCGCACCCATCTCAGCTCTTGGCACCTGCGCATTGAAGGTGCACTGATTCAAGCGCTCTGCCGCTCCTTGAACTTGCGCCGTCTCGCCGCCAAGTTGGTCTCACCGCGACAATTTGGACCTCTCTGTATTGACACTTACACTCGGAATAATATACGGGAAATTTTGTTGCAGGTACTAGCCTCTAATATTGCCCCCAAACAAAGTCTAGTAAGCTTACGCGATTTCCATGGTTTCTGCACGATCGGTGATCATCTACTGCTCGATATGCATTCAAAAACACCATGTAGAAGGCAGGGCTGACATATCTTCACGCGATTCCGCGCGCGGCGTTCTGCGCTTTCAAGCCTCTACGGATGTGGATGTGGAGTTTGGACGTTCTCGCGCACATTTCTATACAACTGTGTTTTACGCCCCTTGTGCCTTCATTTCACCGTGCCCAGGAAAGCTCATCGCATCTCTTTGACCGGACTCTGCACGAGCGCCTGTTAACATTTGAATCGGCTGGCGTCGGGCCGCGGAGGACGCGGAGCTCAGCGCTCAGCGCTCCTTTCAACGCACACGTCTTCTCGCCGCTAGGTTTCCCATCTCCCCTACCTCCTCGGGCGCCCCCATTCCAACGCACGAAACCCTCGAAGCGATGAACTCTCGCGACCGCCGCAAAGAAGACATCGAGAAGGCGTATCAAGTGCAAGCCGCGGCGGGCCTCCGCGGGTTCGCGCAGTTCGGCGCGGTCGGGCTCGGGCTCGCCGCCATCGGACACCACTCGTGGCCGGCGTTCAGGTGCGTGCTCCTCCTCTCTTCCTGCGAGGTGTCTTGTGCGGCACCGAGGAGGCCCCGGGCAGGGACGCGCGCGGAACGCTTACCGTCTCTCGTCCATGTACCCCGCGTGGGCCGTCGCCCTGCGTACCAGGAGGCAGACGCTCCCGTTCAAAGCGTGGCTGGTCACGATCGGTGCGTCCGCCATCTGCTCCCGCCGCCATCCCCGTCCTCATCTCGATGCACCCGCTCACCGTCTCGTCTTGCCACGCCGCGCGTCGCCTCCGTATCGTCCCTCGTCCTTTGCCGCGGGCCCTTCAGTATCCGTCTTCGGCCTCTGCATCCACGCCGAGAACGCGCTCCAGGCGCACGAGCTCGAACAGCGCCTCCGCGAGAACTCGGTCCGTCGCGAGGCCCGGCTCGACCTCGCCCGGCGCGGGCTCGTCGCGACCGAGTCCGAGATCGCGAAGTGGCGGGCAGAGCGCGAGCGCGCCGCTGCCGCATCAACATCCATTGCCCCGGCAAGTCCTTCGAGTCCACGCTGAGGCAGACGAGGGGGGTGGGGGCTTGGAGATAGAAGGGCTACTGACTTGCATACGCAATGCAATACATATATACACCTGTGTAGCATATCGCGCTAGAACCGACCCAGCCGCTCGCCCTACATGTGTCTTGCTGCGCCAGACGCTTTGCGTGACTGTCATTCCTGACCGCAACGCTGTTATATGTGCACCACTGCGTGGTCATTTACCTTGACACGGATAGTGTCAGCCGACTAGGACAGAGAGCCCGTGGCAATGTCAACAGCAATCGACTCCGATGCTTATTACGTCCAACAGACATTTAGATCTATGGCTATTTTTTCGGTTCGTGAATGGGCAGACGTCAGAGGGTGAGGGTGATACGATCGACTGTGTTGTATGGTGCGTGTTGTATGCGATGCGTGACGGCAAGTCCAAAGAAGCGAGGGGATTTCGACGAGAGAGAGAAAGCCTACAGGCTGTATAGATGACGAACAACGATAGCGGTGGGTCCGTAGAGACGAGCAAACATACGAGACGCGAGAGAGAGAGAGAGAGAGAGAGAGAGAGAGAGAGAGAGAGAGAGCGATACAAATGATCCAGAAACAGGGACATCATCTTCGTTACCGATATATCACTGGCTGTACTGATACTCGTGCTGAACACCTGGAGTTGGTAGATACTGTGGTGGCCTGGGCGGCGGACCAGGGTAGTATGCCTGCCCGTTGTGAGTGGGAGAGTACGAGCCCTGTGGCTCATACTGCATGTGCGAAGGCATGCTCGGCGCGGTGGAGGCGGCGGGAGCTGCTGGAAACCTGAGGCCTGGAGGGCGTACCCACTGCCTACGGGCGGAGGTGGAAGACTTGGCCGGCGCTTCGGGGGCTGTGGGGCGGGCTGGCCAAATGACGAAGAAGGGGGTAAAGGAGGCGGAGGACCCGGGACGGGCAGCGAGCCGTTAGAGAAAGACGATTGCATGGGCGGCGGTACAGCTTGTCCAGGCAGCGGCGGGGGTGGCGGGATCTGCTGGTACGGCATCGCGGTTGGGAAGGACGACTGCGGCACGTTGCCGTTGTAGTACCCAGAGGTAGTTGGCGGGATGGGTAGCGACGACTGCCTGCGTGACTGCTGGGAGTACTGGGGCGACTGGCCGGGCTGAGGTAGTGGACGTGAGCCTGGTGTGGTAACAACCTGCGAGCTAGGCGGACTGTCCGTCAGGGGAGGAGGTGGAGGAATATTGTCATGGGAAGGTGAGGGAGACACATGTCCGTATGAAGGCTGCTCGGGAGGTGCAGAGAGAGATTGGTGTAAAGGTGGGGCGGGTAGCGGTGGGTACGAATGCGAAGGTGCCGATGCGGGCTGAAGTGGAGGTTGCTGATAGGATAAGTTAGGTGGGTATGTGGTCGGAGGGGTACCCGGAGGGTAAGAAGATGCTGGCGGTGGTTGGTGGTATGAGCCGTTCGGGGAGTACGAGCCAGGTGCAGGCGGTTGACCAGGGTAGGGGCTCGCGGGAGGAGCATTCGCAGATGGAGGTTGGCTGTAGTACATAGACGAGGGCTGTCCTGCCGGGGGAGGGTATGTAGACGAATGCATCGGCGGATGTGACGCAGCGAAGCCAGAGGGAGCAGTCTGGGCGGATGGCATGGTGGAAAAGCTAGATGACGGTATCCGACTTGCAGCAACTGCTCCACTGTACCCTCCAGGGGCTGGCGTCACAGACGGGGGAGGGAGGAAACCCGAGGGTGCCGGCGGTTGAGAGTTCAAAGGAATGAACCCTGAAGGTTGAGGAACCAATGGCATGAACCCAGACGAAGTAGGGGGCAGGCTGTACCGAGGTCGACCCCCGTGCGCAGAGAAGCTAGATGGGGCGGGAGGCGCTCTTTGCTCGTACGCAGGTTGGTATGGGTCGGGCAAATGGACATTATCGTTGGCGTAAGGCTGTTGCTGGTCAGCCCCATAGTCGTACTGCTGCTGGTCGTACTGCTGTTGATCGTACTGCTGTTGGTCGTACTGTTGTTGGTCGTACTGATCATACTGATAACCTCCCTCAGAGTAGACGGATCCGCGCTGAGCATGGGTATGGTATGGTTGCTGAGGCGGGACCGCACTCATCGCCGAAGCAGGCCGGGGCAAGTAGCTCCCCATTTGCGCCTGCAGGCCTCCTCAATACCACGGATGGGAAAAGGGCTAGTAATGTGACGCACCGGCATGCTTTGCCTCCGATGTCCACCCGGCTGCACCTGCAGCTCCGCAAACTCGTTCGTGATCCCATCGATAGATGAATTGTGCGATCTGACACTTTCGTACGGCGCATGGTAGACGTTGAGTTGGGAGGATGCTGACCGTAGCGACGGAGGTAAGGTGTCACGGCTCCCCGTCGTACTCGTACTTGCTGAACTCGTCATGCGCGAAAGGTCCGTATAAGAAGAGCCGGCCGACCCGGATTCTCCTAGAGGCACAAACGTCCCGCTTCCTCCGTACTGGGCGTTGTTCGGAGGCTTAGCGGTCGCTTTTTTGACCGGAGGAGGCTCCTGTGGAGTGCAACGCGAAAGTGAGATGCGCACTGACGCACCAAAGCAAAGTACGCACATCAAACCACAGCGTAAGCTCGAGGTACACCTCCCCGCAGTACTTGTCTTTGTTCATCACAGTGAACCATTCTGGAGAATCCGATCAGTCTGCGCAAACACGCGTCCAAAACACATACACGTACCATCGGTCTCGCCCTTGGTGAGCACCTCCGTCAAATCCACCTTCGCTTCTCCGATCAGGTCCGGGTCACGGGGATCTTCAGCGAAGCAGGCGATGTTCATGAAGTTGCCACCTTGGACCTTGGGGGGCTTGCCGTTCGCCTTGGGCGGAGGCGGCGGCGGGGTCTCTGACCCTGGGACGTGCGGCAGGTCCGAGTCGACATCTTCAAAGAGCTCGAAGCGGATTTCCTCGTCCCATTCAGGGTGCTGGCCGCCGCGCTTGATTGCCTTGGTGCGCCTCCGCTCGCCGTTGAAGAGGACCTGGCAGTACGGGTCTTGCTTTCCGATGTGACGCTTGTTTGGGAGGTTCCTCTACACACACACAAGCAAGCGTGGTCTCAGCGCGGGCAAGAAACAATGGCAGGAATGAGGCACACGGACCGCTTTGAGGACGACGACGATGAGCGTGCCGATGTGGCGGCCGGTCGACATGGGAGGGGGGGGAGGAGAGCGGGCGTCTGACTGTTGCGGCGAGGTGTGGGCGGAGGGCGGGCGCGAGACGGGCCAGGCAGTCGGACGTACGGAGATGGGAGGAGGAGGGATTTATTGAACGAGAGCTGGAGGCCAAAAAGCGTCACAGCCTTGTGCGGGGACAGGCAGGGGCAGCTGGCGACGGCGAGCGCGTCGGCGTCGCCCTCGGCTCGAGCCGCGGCCAAGCCACCCGTCCGCTTTCGGGAGCCTCCCTCTCCCAGCCCCTACCAACGTGCATCTCGGACGTCCAGCTCTGGACGATCGCCGCTGTGACCATACGCCGCGCCTTCCCGAATATCTGCTTCTCCCCCTTGTCGTTCTCACCTGCGACCTCTCCTACCCGGCCCGCCGCTCGTCATGACGCCTCTCAAACGCAAACTACAGACCAGAGACCAGGACCGCAGTGCGCCACGATCAAGTCGGGACGTCATTATGTACCACCCCGACTCAACACGCGACGGCCTGCAAAAGCCTGCAAAGCCCTGCGCGGCATCAACGATGATGCTCGTCAATCGTCGCACATGGTATTTGATGTCGGTACGGCGCCCGGCGTGCAGCCCGAAGTGACCACTGCGTGCGTGTACAGTACATTTTCCGTCACAGTTCTGGACATCATCCTACATATGTGCAACGCCGTGCTCGGCCCACATGTCATGCGCCGGGGACATACGGCTTGCCGTCCTTCAACACAAGGTGCGGCTTGCGTTGCGCGAGGTCCAGGAGCATTTCTGCAAAGTAGCTGTTCGCCCACGCGAACCACGGGCGCGTGTAGTCGGTGCCATTGTAGATGGACACGGACTCGTGGATTAGGCCGAGACCAGCCGTGTTCTGTTGAAAGCTGTTAGCATGCCCGATTACGGGTTCGAGGGAGCGTGCACGTACGTTGGCGATCATGTAGAGCGACGTCATGATTTCGTCGTCGTCATCGGTCCCGTAGATCGCAGAAATCCGCGACATGGGCCTGTAAAAGAAGAGAATGAGCCGGTGACTCGTTCGGAAGCACACGGTCCGGAAGCACGGACCATGGGTGCCACGCGTCGACATGTGGCCCGCTGTGCGGAAGAAGGGATGGAGGCGTCCCTGGAGTGTTAGACCCTCACGGATGCGACGCACGGCCGGACGCACCCAACGCCACTGAAGGTTTTCCCTGCTGAAAAGTAGGGGTTGTGCCTCGACAAAAGGACTTTGCGCGTTGCCACATAAGCCGGATGTGCCTTGTCGAGGAAGCCTAAGTACGGGAGCGAGAGCAGCGACTAGGCGGGCGAGTCAGATGGAGTCGTTCGAGAAGGCAGAGAGGAGGGCTTACGGGCACATTGGCGTCGTCCATTACGTATCTCCCCCCGAAACCTGTTTCGTTTCGTTAGTGTCTGGGCTCTGTCACAACAACCTTAGGCTTCACCATTCGTCTCGTACGCGAAAATGTTGTTCACCACAGTCGTCTTCCACATGGCCTTCTCAATCACGGAGCTGTACTTCTTTGCCGCTGCGCTGATGTTATGAGCCTTCTTGGTGTCGTCGAGGACCTTGGCCAGATGTGTAAGTTCGACGCTCAACATCGCGTTCGCGGGCGTCAAGAAGGCTACAAGGAAATATGCGTCAGTCGCTGCATTGAGACTCCACTGGAAATGCGACATACCGAACGTGCTTAGATCATCGGATGGCCGATGGTGCGTACCCACAAGACCAGTGTACAACTTCGGCTCGCCGTTTCCGCGGTTAGGAACGGCGGGAGAGAGTGCACCATTTCCACCCGTCCAGTTGTAGTACGATACCAGGTTGTAGTCGTCGTCAAACGTAGATTGGGACTGCTCCCAGATGACGTTGAAGATCTGGTCGATGGCTGAGAACCAGTTGTCGTTCATAAAAGAGTCGTCTTTGGTGGCATTGTAGTATGATCGGGAGAGCTTCAGGAAACCGCAGAGCGAGTCGATCTCATACTACGAGAGAGGTCAGCGGCCGTTGCAGTCAGACGGCAAACACGGTCGGTTTACTTTACACTCAAAGACGGTCTGGTTGTTGACAGGACTACGAGAGGGATCAGCTTTGAGACAGGCCGGGATGGAAGCGTTACTCACGGGTTCACCGTCACGCCGTCCGCCCAGTCGTTGTGAGAGGGCGCGAGTCCGCTCTCGGGGGGAGGCTGGAAAGCGCCGCAGTAGGGGTACTGAGAGACGTAACGCGCTTCGTTGTTGATGACTGCCTTCACGAGTGTCGCTAGCTCTTTGTCACTTGATAGCAAAGTGTGGTAATGAGCGAACTGGTTGGCCGTGTCGCGCAACCACTGAGCGCTGTGTATGTGCGGTCGGTGTCAAGTAGCTTATGCAGGAGCAGAACGTCTGCCCACGTGATGTCCTACAACGCGAGATGTCAGGCTGGGATGCATCCTAGCGGTAACGAAGAACATACGCCAGTGATGATGAAGGCCAGATTCTCCGTCTAGGATAAAATGCCTATGAGCCTCTGCGTGGCCTCCCACGTCAACATGCGTTGAACTCACCTCATTGAAGTACTTGACAGTAGTGTCTATTCACGAGCTGATGAGCTTCCTCCCAGTGAAACGCAAGACGCGAGGCAAGAGAACGCACCGAGCGTGTTGGGGAACGTGTTCTCAAATAGACGTGCCAAGTCGGGATCCTTCAAGCGGTTTTTCATGTCTTCAATGACTTGCTAGATTCAGAACCGGAGCCCTCTCAAAACCCATCAAGGCGCGCGATTGAGGAAGCAGGCAGACTTACTTCTACCGCCGTGCTATTGAACGTCCGGCATTCCGGCGCGGGGCGCATGTACGGCAACGCCAGAGGTCCCGAAGACGGGCTGCCTTGTGGGCTCTGAGTTATTTCGAGCGCGAGGCCGTCAGTATCGCACCAAAGCTCGATATCCCCTCCCGCATGGACCCCTTGCAGCATCCCCCCCTGCCCCTCCAACGCCCCCTCACTGTGCCTCCGACCCGCCCCATATATGCACCAAGTGCCAAAACACTCACCTGCGAGAACGTGGTGTAGTCGGGGCAGTCTGCTGCCGCGACTGCGACCGCGGTGAGCGAGACTAGCGGCGCGAGCTTTGCGAGACCAAGGCCGAGCTTCATGTTGACGGCGTCCGCAACGCGCTCGAGCGAGGGAAAGTCCGAGAAAGCGCGGACGAGGTCAACGAGCGTGGAGGGGAGTTTATGTAGAGACGCGTCGGCCAGGCCCACAAGGCTTCTCATCGGAAGGGCGGCCTGACGAGCATGCCAGGTGATACGAGGCCAGGCGGCGGGTGGAGGGGGGCGGGCGCAAGAGGTGTGGCAGGTGACCGCGACTTTCGTGAGCGGTATGACACGATGTGATCTACGTCAGCAATTCAGCATCATTCCAAGCAAGGCAAGTAGTGAGCACTTGAGTAGCCACAGACTGCACGAGTGGAGGGGATAACGCACCATATGGTTCCGATTCAGAACGCTCCTCACATCCACTGTTGTTCAGGTCTTCTAAGAGCCCCAGCAACCAGGCGAGCTTGTCAAGAACCTGCCACAGATACTACATCTCTGGTAGCATAGATGAAGAGGAGCTCAGGCAAAATTTTCCGGGCATCCAGGAGGACGCAGCCTGTTGGCTTATTATTATTATTACGTTCTTTCTATCCCCGTGTGTCACATATGCGCGTGTAACTACACAGCTAAGAATCTATCCCGCGTTCGTTTGACTGCGCAGCCTGTTGGCAGGTGACCGCGATGCTGCTTGCGTTTGTACACGTGATGGCCCACGCGTCGACCCTGTCCGTTCAATTCTCGGCGCTCGCTCTGCAACAGGCATGGCCTCCATCTGAATCCACCAGCACACATATGTTGTTAGAGTCCTTCATGGCGATCTCACAAAGCGCCTCCAATGACCTCAAAGAGTGCGAAGTGAGTATTTATGGGTACTGTCGCTTTTTGCCCTCGACTTGAAGCCACGAGGCTGGCCTGCTCACCGCTTTGCGAAGAAACCAGAGAGCGGATCCAGGGGAAGCGTTCCTGGTGTCTGATAAAGTTGAAGCCCTTTAGTATAGCAGGACTCGTGATCTATCACGACAGTGTATTAGACCACCTTTTCATGAGTACTGTGCGAAGGAACGCAGCTCCGAGTCGGGTGCCGGCAGGACAACACATGTTTCGGAGGTGCTCCTCACACAAATTGACACCAATACAGCAGTGTCATCCAGGGCTAGAGGCCCAAATGCGGAGGAAGGTCTGCTGAATTTGGGTTTGTCTCCATCTGGCTGGGACGAATATTAAGCGGAAAATGATGGTGAAGTATCGTCTCAATCTCAGACCACAATGGTGGCCTAATGGCTTGAAAGCTTGAGGCCTCAACAACCTCGCACGCCATCCACGCAGGAAAGACTGGTCACTAATATGTGGTAGGCACCATGTTGCAACCGATCGGCACTGTGTAATATTCTGTACCAACTTAGCATACAAGTGGTTCAAATACAGAAAAAGTGAATCGTAAACTTTCGGCAGGGCTCTTGAGCCCACTTGACCATCAATCCTCCTAGTTGGTACCCAACATAAAGTTCACGAAGTTTTCACGCGTCTCTTGGGGGGGGAGAAAAGCTAGCTCAGAGGTGGTACTGAACGGCGAGCTCTGAGCCGAGCCGGTGCTAGATAGCTCATCCCGGATGGCTTGCATCAGAGCCTCCTTGAGCTTAGCCCTGATGCCTTGAAGAACCTTGAGCGGCAGGCCGTCCGGGGGGAGCCACGGGTAAACTGTTGCGTGTGTGCCTTGAAGAACGAACTTGACTGGAGAGGGGGACCCGTTGGACGCGAGCTCCTCGGCAAGGAGGTGGCAACAGTAGCAGCATTTTTTGCTGATTCCTATCAGGATCTCCCCTTCCTGGATGAGGAAGTGGAATCAGCAACGAGGGTTCGATGAATGACAGCTTAGCCATGACGTACACGCAACATGTCCTGTAGGTCCTCAAAAGCCTCGCCCAACACCGCCTTTGCAGTGCTTGGGTTTGCGCGCAAAGACCAAACAAGAGTCATGAGAGCTGCCTCGGTGTGTATCACTGCGCTGTGCTTGGTCTTCTTGGATGTGCTCAGCTTGAAAAGGTCTGAGTCCTTTGATACGTCTAAGTCGCTCTCATGTGCTGCCCGCAGGACTTCATTGAACAGGCCCGAGGAGCTGGTAGGTGAGAGGCTTGAGGCGGAGCTCAGGAAACGGTACACGGTGACTGAGGTGGGGCGCGCATTACGGAGGCGTTGCAAGGTGAGGATGATGGTCAAGGGTATCAAAAGCGTCTTGAGGTATCTTATCACATGGGATTTCTCCGTCTCGCCTGGTTCGGTAGATGCGTCCGCAGCCAGATCTATTCGGAGAGAGATCAACATTTCGTTGGGCAATATAGTAAGGAAGTGACACACCTTCGTCATCATCATACCCGACATGTTCTGTGGACGTAGGGTTTCCTCTGCTCGAGTTCTCCTCTGTATGGCTCATCAGCCTCGGGACATCCGAAGACCCGTGGAACACACCTTCGTGAGGGTCGATCGAGGGTTTACCCGTAGTATCTGGCTTAGTGATGATGGCTTTGCTCATGTCAGACACCGCTGCAATCACGATAATCACAGCTGAGACTCACCCTTGAGGACAAATCGTTTCAGGTTGTGGTCCCGCATTTTGGAAAGTGCGATCTCGATATTCCCGGTGATGAGATGCGAAACAACGCCACACCTCAAAAGAGCCTGCAAGAGCACCATGTAATATTCCAGTTGCAGGAATTCGAGGATCTCGTACGAGCTCTTCTTCTTTTCCACCATCTCGCGCAGAAAAGTCCTAACTTTGTGTACGATGCCGTGAAGGGCTTCCGCCCACTGCTTCGCATTGTCGGCCGAGACCTTGAAATGTCTTGTGGAGGCATTTTGAGCGGCGGAGGACCCAGGTATGGTCGAAGCTCCAGGTGCGGTGGAATCGACAGTCTGATCGGTGCAGGACGACGGCTCAATACCCCACTCGCTGAGCAAGATCTCGATGTAGGGTGGTAGACCTAGGACGAAGTGTTGCTCGGTGATAGACGATGGGGATTTGGAGTCGAACGCTCGCCGGATGTAACTTGTCGGATGATCGTACTCGGTGCCCTTCGAACCACCCCAAATTTTGTCTCCGTTCTCTACGCGGGCAAGCAACTTGTGATAGCAGCGAGTGATGATGAAAGCGAAAACGAGAGCGATATATATCCGATCGGGCCCTGAGCGATCCTTGCTGCAGAAGAACTGGATAACGGACGTCGCGTCCTCCGCGTAGGAGTCGAAATTGGAAAAGTCCCTGTAAATCTCAGTCAGCAACTATGGCTTGGACAACGCTGGTAGTCGAACGAGACATACATCTGGGGGACGGTTGAAGTCTTCAGTATCTCGTAGCCTCTCTCAGAGCTTCCTAGGATACGGGTAGGTGCGGAAGACTTTGCGGCTTCTGTAGAAGATGCGTTCCGCGACAGGAGAATAGCGGTGATACCGTCGGTATCCGCCTGACCTATGACTGCAACCTCCTTAGTCCCGCTCTCTCCAGGGCCGCCTGAGGTATACATGAAGGAGATGTTGCTCACGGCCTTCAGGTGGTCCTTGATGTCAGCTGACAGTGTTGCGCTGGTGGAATCTATCGGTCGGGCATCTCGAAGAATTGACGACAAGGCAACGATGTCCCGCGCAACGACCTTTGGCGATTCTACGTCAGCTGTGGAGGGCGATCCAGTCGTGGAGGATGACCCTGCCACGATCTAGCCGCAGAGGTGGTGGTCTTGGCCTGTGAGATTGGAGGCATTGCCCACAAGGACGTGTCGTAGGGGGCACTGTTTAGTCGTGGGAGGTGACGAGGTTGTGGATGAGGGTCAAGGATGGCAAGGCACCTTGGCGGCACGCCACAAGCTCTTCGCGAACGAGACAATACTTGTTGGCACCGTAGCACAGGTGGAGATAGTAGCTGTGGCTCCGAGCAAAAAATGCAGACATTCATAACGCAGAGCTAAGGAGGATTCAGCATGAGTGTGTTCGAGAATAGCGGAGAACAGAAACCAGTAGCGTAGTAATACACGAACTAAAAACCACCTCGCTACCACGACAATCCTGCCAAGCCAAGAAACCGCCCCCTCGACCGAACTCAAGCCGCCGCTGGTGTTGACGGCGACAAATACTCCGTCTGTGCTGGGCTCAGAAGAGCAGGGCTGCTCGCTTCCACTGTGGACTCCTGAGGGGCAGCGTCCGAAAGGGCTTGGTGAACCGCCATGGCAGGTGTGACCTTCGCGAGATCCGGATTGGACGCATCCAGAGACAACACCGTGGTCGCCTGGCTGAGCTCAACGGGAGCAACTTCCGTCTTCGTAGGCGTACTCGCACCATCCTGGTGCAGATCGGTAGGAGCACCAGGGGGGGAAGGGATTTCGGATAGAGTCTTCGAGCCTGCGAGGGTGGCCGTGGATACGATATCGGCAGGCAGGTCTGCCTTCGAACCGGGCATGACAGTGGTGGAGAGCTCCGCAAACCCTTCCATGGGTTGATCGGCAGGCGGTAGGATGGCGGGGACGACGCTGGGTGTGGCACCGTCGCTAGTGAGGGAAGACGCGGTCAAGCTATCCATCTTGCTCTCCGCGCCCTCTTCCGTCCGCAGGTCGTCCCATTCCCTTCTTCTTCTTCTCCTCCTCTTCGACATCGTGTCGTCTGCCTCCCACCGTCCTCACTGATCCCACCGTACCCGTGATAACGCTCCCCGTCCACATGCTCTTGCTCTTCGCTCCACCCGGGCTGGGCAGCACCGCGCTCCCAGGCACATTTGCGCTCCATCCGCTGACCGCGCTATCCCAGCTCCCGCGGCGCGAGCTCCGGGGCCGTAGCGCACGCACGCTCGCGTCCACGTCCGGGTAGACGTATCGCCCGCCTTCCTCCATGCCCTCCTCGACGTCGCCCGTCATCATTAGGTGGCTCGCGCTGTCCGTCAGCGCCACGGTGTGGCTCCACTGCGATATCGCGTCGTCCGCGATCGAGCCGCGGCCGGAGAGCGCGAACGCGCCGACGCCGATGCGCGCGTTGGGGAAGCCAAACGCGGAGGACGCGAGCGTGAGCATGGACGCGTCGTCTGGGGGCGGCGAGGACGGCCGTGGGTTATTGCGCGGGTGGTGGGAGGTATAGAGTGGGGCGCTGAGCGCCGTAGCGCGCGGCGAGGCGGCCGCGCCGGAGTTGCCGGACGAGGGGCGAGAGGGTGAGGAGGGCAAAAAGGCAGAGAAGGTGATCGAGCCAGCGGACAGGCCTGCAGAGTGGGTGCGAATGTGTGGCGGAATACGGCTACCCGGGGTCGTGGGGGTGGGAGGGGCCTGGGCAATGTGGGCCATACCCCGGTGAGGTCGACACTGAGGAGGGTGGTGGGCTTGGTGCTCGCCGCCATCGAGCGGAATGTACGTGAATGCGACAGGTACGAGGAGGAGTCGCGGGAGGGAGCCGGCGAGGGCGGTGAACTTGGAGGCAATGGCCGCAGGGAGGCGTCGTCATCTGCCTCAAGGTAGCTTGCAGGCGAGTAGAGGGACTCGCGAGCGGCGGAGGAGGTTATTCCATCGTCCGAGACACTACGGAAGGACCTGCTTTCCACGTCGTCTTGGGACTCATTGAGGGAGATCGTACCACGAAGACTGTGGGCACGAGTGCCGTTGCTACGAGTTCGCGAGTGGACGGAAAGGGGAGGAGGCATGGGCACTGACGACCGACGATGCTGCTTCTCGGTCTTGCCTCGTGGAGACGACGCACCATAGCGCTGCGACTCGGACGCACGTCGAGCACGGACGGTGCCCGCGAGCTTTCGCTGAAACCAGTTGATGATCGGCTTGCTCGAGCGACGCGGAACCTTCTTGTTGTGCTCCTGGGCAACAGGCTTGGGCATGGTAGGCGGAGGCTTGGAGGGTTTGGCGACGTCTTTCTTGGTCCTGACTGTTGACATCGCTGAAGCGGGTGGGGGGGCAGCCTTGGCTTTGGCGCCGGACGCTTTGGAGACGGTCGGGGGCGCGGACGGGGACTGAGAAGGGAGAGGGTTGGACATCCCGAGTCGTCGTGGGTGGCAGCGTAGAGAGCATGGAGCCGAGCCCTCGCTTGAGGCAGGTGCATTCCACTGGTGGCAGTGTCTCCACGTGCCCTACACGGCGCCGATGATGTCAAGCTTTCACCTCCAAACCTCTGCGAGCGACACACCGCGCTAATCATCACGGGGAGTATATGCCATGTACCACACGGAGATCTATGCTAGAAGAACACGACCTTCTTTTTATCCACGGGCCCTCTGCCAAACGCCTTGACGACCCCCGTGTGTGCCCCGACCATGACGCTAGCTTTCTTCTTCGCCTTTTCCTCTGCCCGTTCTGTCTTATCGACCTCGACTGTCGATCGCTTGAATGTGTGGAAGTCGTCTTCATCTGCCCCAGCGGCCTGACCAGTCCCCACGAACAAAGTCGCAGTGGCGACCTCTGCGATTCATTCAATCAGTACAGTGCAGCATGCGCGGCCAAAATAGGGGACACGAACCTTGCTTCCGCAGAGGGCAATCTTTAGCTAGATGCGTGGTCTCCTTGCAGAGCTTGCAGCATCCTCCATTCGGGTAGATTCCTTTCGCCTGGTTCTTCGGACATTTCGAAGCAAGGTGCCCCTTGCCAGAACATACGAAACATGACGCGAATGGAAGTGGATTGGATGGATTGACGTCCTCTGGGCATTTCGACAAGTTGTGTCTGCGTGAGCCGCATCTGACAAAACCCATCAAGATCGGCGGAAAGTTTCCGTACGACAATGCCCACCTGTAGCATATACCAACCGCATCACGTCCGGCCTTGGTCCCAGATCTTGTCCTCTCCCCGTCTGGTGCGTCGGCGGCCAACTTGTTTGTACAGTTTCTGGCAGAGTGACCCTTCTCTCGACACGCAAAACAGATGGTATCCGCATCTCGCTCGTCTATGCGCTTCAATCTCCGCTGCTCTGAAGCATGTGTGCGCATAGCCGCATCTAACGACTGATCAAGACCAATGTTACAGAAAACAAGTGGGTAGATAGGCTTACCTTTCGGTCCGCGTTTGTCAAACTTCTTCTCTTTCTTCCGCTTGTCGCCAGTTTTCGAGTGTTTTGACGGTCGCGCTCCCTCCCCTTGCGCACCCCCCTTGGCATGTCCATCGACATCAACGGAGCTTTCCCCATCTGCGGCCTCCGTTTGCGCCTTCTTGGGTCGTACACGCTTACGTTTCTTGGGCTCCGTGGTCGCAGAGTTATCTTCTGGAGCGTCCTCAGTGGCCTTGGTGAGGGTGTGTGTGTTCTCTGGCTCGTTGTCCATATCGAGTCCTTCGTCGAAGCCTGCCTCCACGTAGGTGCGCTTTCGTGCAAAGTTGGTGTATCTCGTCATGTTGCCAGAGACGTCCTCAAGAGTAAAGCAGTGGGCGAGAGAGGAAGATCGAGCGCCTCCCGGCCATTCGCAGCTTCCACATCGCGCCGGCCATGCGCGTCTACAAGTAGTCTTGCTTGCCCCCGACCCTCTTGCGACCTCGTCTCTTCAACTAGAACCCACCGCTCCTCCTCTCTTTCGCCATTTCCGCGACACAGCCATTGGCGACTGTCTATGCTTTCCCTTCGCTTGTCGCCTCTACGCGGCACCCGCATACACCCTGAAGATATCGTGCGTCCTCGGGTGTACAAGTCTTCCTTACGGAACGCTCGCTTCGCTCCGTATGTCACGATATCGGATCCACGACACCCTAAAGACGTAGCGGCGATCCACCTCGCGCATCCGAAGGATCCCTCCAGCCTCTCGGGGCCCTCTACTCCTCCTACTTCGCCGCCACCATCCGCTTCCCCGTCACGACCTCCTCCGCCGTCCGGATATTCTGGACCTCCACCTCCTCTTCCATCTAGAAACGATGCGTCTGCTTCGTCTACGGGCCCACATGGGCCTTCACCAGAAGCCTCTCGAGATCAGCCTCCAGCTGTAGAACCAGCGTCGTCCTCGGTACCTGCGCGATTCGTGCACCCGCCAATAGATCCGCGAACGAACGTGCCCTTCCCCCAACACCCACCGCATTCGCCGGAACACCTCGTACCCCCCTTCAACACGTACCGCTTCTTCAGCGTACTGGAGCAGAGCTTCGCGACGGACATCGCGCGGAACCTCATGCGCGCGACCCGTGCGCTCCTCGTCGACCGCATCGGGCGTGTCAAGCACGATGCGCTCACCACGCAGGACCTTGAAGCAGTGAGTGACTGTGCTTTAGCCGACGAGACATACAAGTTGAGCGTGCGCAGCAAGCCTACTTGTTCAAGGCAGCGCTGTCGGAGCTGCGGACCGAGTCGAGCATGCACACGAGGAACGAGACGGCGGCGATGCGGACGGCGACTACGGCGCTCCGGAGAGAGACGGACACGCTGAACACGCTGATGAAAGAGGACATTGCTACTCTCAAGCATGAGTGAGTGTTGCGCGAGCCTTCATTGGTCCAAATATTCCGGGTTTGACGGCATGCTCCCAGGATCCAGATGGACCTGGATAACCGGAGGAACGACACGAAGAGTGATCTCAAGCAAATAGACATGCAGATCGAGGCGAGTGACTCCAACACCTGTATTGAATAGCCTTAGCCAATATTTATGGGCTCGCAGGAGGCATTGAGTCGAAGTCTCATCGAGATCGGCGAGCTCAAGACCCAGGTTGAAGAATCTCGCTGGGAGAAGATGAAGGCTGCTGTCGGTGAGTATTAGTCGGGGTGCAATCTCGGCCCGAATGCTGATGTACCTCCAGGCGCACTGGGTGCCCTCTTGCTTGTCATCATCGTGTCAATGGAGGTCTATGTCGTCCAGCCCAAGGCTGCTGAGAAGCGCGCGAAGCAACTTACGAAGCAGCGGCGCGAAGACGAGTCTCCATCCAGTGTTGCTAGTCTTTTCCCATAGACTTTGAGGCTTTCGCAGGCGAATTGGCCGATAGATCAGAGGCACGTCGGTAATATAGGCTACGTACATCTCGGATGCCTCGCTGAATGTACATTATTTCGGTAGGTCGCCGTCGTATACCTTTCAGTGGTGCAGAACTCACAACAGTGTAGAATATGGTACACACACTCCTTACAATGAACGGCATCCATTTATACAGACATTACAATTATCTTTACACTCTGCTAATGGTATCCGCGCTCGCACACCTACGCACGAAACAAAACTCGCGAAAACTTAAGAAAGATTCGAGGTATACAACAGATGGAATACAACAGAGATCCAATGTACGACGCGCCTCTCACCGCACCTCGAGCTTACCCAGCTTGTCCGCGACCGCATCCGCCGCGTCCGCCTTCTGTGCGACCGCCCAGTTCGGCTTCTCCGCTGTGTGTGCGCCCTCGCGCGGGGGCGTCGCCGTGCTCGAAGCCGCCTCCGCCTCGCCTTCGCCCTCGTCGTCGTCGTCGTCATCGTCCCAGTTATCCTTGACCTTCTCGTCGCGCTTCTCTTTCCGCTTCTCTTTCCGCTTCTCGTTCTTCTTCTGCGCCTTGCTCAGCCCCGCTTTGCTCGCGCCCGCGCCCGGAGTGGAGGCGGCGGCGGAGGGAGGGGTCCAGCCGATGATGTGCCCCTTGGGGAGCGTGGTCGCGTCCGCCTGGGCCTGGCGCGTGCCGCGGAACCGGCGCACGTCCTCCTGCGGGGTGAAGCCCGGGCGGATTTTGATCTGCTTGCGGACGCTGCGGGCGCGATGGTGGGAGAGCGGCGCGGGCGGGAGAGGCGGCGGGTCGGCGGAACGGAAGCGTACGGAGGGCACGAGTGCGAGCGTGCTGTGAGCATCGGCGAGACTGGGACAGTGCGGGCGAGACGTACGTGCCGTCCAACCTGCGGGACTCTGGGATGACGCGTTCGAGCGTGCGGGGATCGACGGCGATGCCGGCGGTGGTGGTTTCGGGGATGATGGCGGGCTTCGACATGGTGAGATATTGCACTACAGAAGCAGATAGAGTGTTTGGAGGTAGTGCGAGGAGAGGGCGTCGGCGGGATGGTGGCGTGCCAAGTCCACAATGCACGGCGTGCAGCACTGCGGCACGAGCAGCACTCTAGGCTGCCTCGACTGAAGTTCAGCAGCGGGAGGAAGCGCCTGTAGATTATCTTCCCGAGGCGGCGAGCGCTCGCGCGACTAGGACTTCGCTGTGTCTGGCCCCCGCCACCACCATCTCCCCCCGCCCAGCTTTCCCAGTGCCCTCGACCAGCAGTCCGCTCTCTTCACTGTGTCTCCCATTCTTAACGATAACTTATTGCCTTCATTCCACCCGCTGTGACTCCCTACCATGCGCTACGCCGTGCTCGTAACAGGCCCCGCGGGGGCAGGCAAGTCAACGTTTTGCAACGGCATGATCACACACCTTTCAACATCAAGACGAACCGGACATCTTGTCAACCTAGACCCCGCCGCGAACACCGACGCGTTCGAGTACCAGCCTTCAATAGACATCCGGGGTCTCATTTCCCTCGACGACGTGATGAGTGAGCTGGGTTACGGCCCGAATGGCGGCCTTGTGTATTGTTTCGAGTGAGTGCTTCACTCTGTGTTTTGTGCGTACGTTAAATGGCTGGTATCTTAGGTATCTTATGGAGAACATGGACTGGCTCGATGAAGAACTTGGCGGGTACGAGGACGACTATCTGATCATTGACTGTCCAGGTGGGTGTGCTCCTCCCAGTACGAACGTACGCTGACGGATAGGCAGGTCAGATTGAGCTCTACACGCACCATCCCTTCCTCCCGACGCTTGTCCGCCATTTGCAAAGGTTGGGCATCCGGACATGCGCTGTGTACCTCATTGAATCACAGTTCATGGAGGACAAGTACAAATTCTTCAGGCGAGTATCAAAGGCTTTACAGAAATGATGGCACCGTTCTGATCATTCATGACGGTAGTGGTGTACTTTCCGCCATGTCTGCTATGGTCAATCTTGAAGTACCCTGGCTGAATATTATGTCAAAAATGGACCTTGTAACCACAAATATTGAAGACAAGGGGAGCGGTCGGAATGGCCTGCGTACGAAAAAAGATATTGCAAGGTACGTTGTTTTGTATTGTGCCCCTCCTTCTCGGTGGTGCGTCGTATTTGTCTCCAAATGGGGCTTTTGTTATCCCTCGCATTTGCTGAGAGACGGTGTGCCCCGTTCGCTACGGGTTGCTTATTAGTCGGTGATCATACTTACGGTTCAATCACCCTGCGTGGTTGTCCCTTTGCGCCAATTTCTGAACGGCAGTACCCAGCTACACAAATTCACCAAGCTGACATGACCCGTCCATCAGGTATCTAGAAGCCGATCCTATGCTCCTCGTATCGGCCCCAGGAAGTCGCGAGGAGAAGACCGAACGTAACTCGCGCTTCCACGCGCTCAACCAAGCCATCGTTCAGCTGGTGGGTACTAGGCACTTCGCCGAGCTCTCGTCGCTAACCTCCCTGCCTCGCCCGTCTTCTCCTCGGACCAAATGGACAATCACCAAATGATCACAATCGACGCTGAACCACCATGCACATATGATAGATCGAAGAAAATCCGTTGGTGAAATTCCTGGCTCTGGACCTCACAAGCCCTGACTCGATAGAGACGGTTCTGAGCCACGTCGACTATGTCATGCAATATGGCGAGGACGAAGAGCCGAAGGAGGTACGTTCATATATGCGAGTTCCGAGCCGCTTCATGTTTTCTGACGAGTGGTATCACGCCGGTGTTTTATCACACAACTTCGCTATCGCGTCCGTCCAAATCGAAAACCTGGTCACTGCGCACACGCCAGCCTGGAGATCTCGACGAAGGAGACTTCGCCGACATGGAGTAGTACAACTACCCCTGGACTTCGCTGCAGCGCGGGCTTTACCTCGCCTGCAGGATCCTGCTCTTTGTCGTAGGCCATGATCAATGCTATTTCTCTCGACCCATGACGCGGGCCCTATACGCACTTGTTGGTCAAGCGTCCGACCAACCCTGTCCGAATGTATGTTTTCGCGGGAATCCAAACATCGGTGTCCTAATTACACAATATCGTCGAGCTGACATGATCTATTATTCCATAGGTATCTAGTGGCTGACACAAATCGGCTCCAGGGAGCCCCACGCTGTGTCTCGTTGCTGTTGAAGCCCTTTTTTGAAAAAAATCCTCGTTTATCGCCTATGAGGGCGGAGCCCTCAGATAGAGACAGTACTGATCACATCGACTATGTCATTCGAATGGCGAAGACGAGGAGCCGGAGGAGGTGCGTTTCACGGGTGCTGGTTCCGTACCGCTGAACCGGGTCTGACGAGTATCACGCCTTTCCATTCATGGGGTCTTCCTTCACAATCTGCTGCTATCGCCACGTCCGACCCGATCACAACCAAGTCATCGCACGAACACACAGCCCGGAAACCTTGACGAAGGAGACTTTGTCGACATGGAGTAGGGTGAGCACCCCAGCCGTCGGCGGATGTCGCGCCTGGCACCGCCATGATACTAGGGTTTCGCCGTCGACCATGATCAATGCTGTTCTTCTCGACCCTTGGCTTGGGCCCGTGCACAGTGCACACTTGTCGGTCAAGCCTCTAGCCCTGAATGGTTCCTCAACCACCCTCAATTGGCCTCCATTCTGCAGAGTCGCCCCCGCGCTAAACCGCCCCCTGGAACGCTCGAACTCAGAACCACCTAGTTCCGTCTCCGTCTCCGTCTGGATCCGTGCCCGTCTCCACCGCGCCTCGAGGCCACTGCCTGGTGGGGGCAAGCTCAGGCGCACGGTTACGTGTTTCCGCCCTCTGCGCGATCGCCAAGTTCCCGTTCGGGCGGGATGCGGCGCACGTTCGGGTGGGAGAGCGGAGTCGGCGGGCAGCACTGGCGGGCATTAATTATGTGGGGCGTTTGAGGGGCGAGCGTGAGGCACGACGCGCCCGATGTTCATTATCTCCCTCCACCGCACGCCCCCGCGTTCACACACAACACACAGTTTCGATGCCCATCGCAGAACGTCGCCGACGGTCGCGCGTCAGCTCGTGCGTGGCCAGACCCCGGCCGTGCAGGAGACGCTCGCGAGCGTTGAGAGGCGTATACGCGTGCTTCCCGATGGATGTTCTGAACTCTGAACGTTTGGTCTTCGTCGACATCAATCAGACGCTCTGAGGAATGGTCGCTCATACCTGTGGTTGGACGAAATTTCGAATGGGTCCGCAGTCCTCGTTTCTGTCCCGACAAACTCCAGTGGCGGCCGGGATGATTGTATGTGTGGGCTGATGGGGGACGCCGAGCTCAGCACGAACTCGTGCGCAGCCCCCGTCCTAGCCTGAGACGCCGCGACTTTGACCGCACGCACAGGATCCGGGCTTGGCCACACGCTTTCCTATCCGAGTTAGCTCTCTCGCACCGATCGCTCAGTGAACAGGAATCTGGCCGGACCTGCTTATCGTGCATGTCGGACGCAGCTCCAGCGAGGATCGTCGGCCTCCAGATGGATCCATGCGATTGAACATGCGTCTGGGCGCACTAGGCTCCCGTCGCACTTGGCTTCGCAGACCAAGAAGAGTCAGCCTCGCGCAGTGCCGCGGCGGCGTGCGGCGCGACTCCTACGTGGTGGCCTTTGAGGGTTCTCCACAAGCCTCGGTGCCGCCGGTGCAGCTGCGGTCGCGCCCTTCCTTCTGCGAACTACTCCACTTCCTCGAATCTGACTCGAGACCGCGGCTAGCGCTCCGCCTTCGATAGTGCGGCCGGTGAATACATACATGTCACTGCGATAAAGCTGCCTTCTTAGGCACGGCACCCGCACGACGGAGACTCATGAGGAGAGGTGTGCGCGACATCGACCTCACCGAGGAGCAAGGGCTCCGCCGTCAACAGCCTTCCGCCGTCGCGTCCGCCGGAATGGAAGGGCGCGCGGTAGCCACCCGCGCGGACAGAGTTCCGACGGCCCCGCGTCTGGTTTGGGACCACAGCGCCGCGCGCCTTCGTGTTCTGTGCCAAAACGGTACGTAGGTGCGGTCTGTGCGCCCCACACCGACGTATGTCGGGCGGAGCGGGGCGGGGGCGCGCGCCGTAAGTTGAGGAACGCGAGCGGAGCGGCGGGCGGGCGTGCGGGCTTGCCTGGCCGACTCAGACGGGGAACTCTCTCCGCAGGCTTCGCCTCGTTGCTGGTCCACTGTCGACGCGATGCGTGTTCCAAATTCCAAGTTCGCTGGAGGCGAAGCGGCTCGCGTGCGTCCCTCGCTAAACCTGGCCAGGATCCATATCATGAGAACAACTCCATTTCCGCGTCGGCTCAATCACGGTAAGCACGCGAGCACCGAGCCCCACGCGAGTTCTAGCACTCGGAACAACGCCCGCACCCCGCATCACGCGCGCCTCCCGCGAATAGGACCAGGACGTCATCGCACCAGTGCCTCGTACATCGTGCTACCAGCCTCCGCTGTCGGCGCGGCCAATCATCCCGAACACCACCCCACAACGATGGGCCCGCGCGCAGGGCTCCAATGTCCATTCTGCGATGACGACGTTCGGACCTGCGCGTTCAACGTTCAACGTTCAAACGTTCAAGCTTCAACCGAGCGCGGGTCGGCGGGTGCGTAGATTGCTGGGTGCTCGACGTCGCCACTGCGAGCGCGAAGGACCCGCCAGTCCGCGTGTGTTGGCGTTGAGTGCCATGGCGTTCGCACGCGGCGCGACCCCCCACGAGGCGCGTGGGGCGAGCCACGACTCCGAGCCACGAGCCGCCGCCGCCGCCGCCCGTGAGTTCGGAGGATCGGCGCGGGCCCGCGCGGGAAGCATCCCGCGAAGGCCGCGCGAGCAACCGGCTGCGTCGTCATACGACCTCGTGCCCCGGCTTCGTCATCGTCGACATGAAGCGGGGTCGAAGAGGAAGTACGAGTGGGGGGGTCCAGGGGAGATGAGCGCGATTCGCAGCGTGTCTTGGGGGCGATCGCACAGGGAAGCCGGGAAGCCAGGGGTGGATAGGTGTACATTCCGGTCCTGATCGCGGTTCGGAGTTCGGCCTTCGGGGGCTCTGGGGGCTGGGGGCTGGGGGCTGGCTAGAGACAAAGTTAGGCCTCACAGCCGGGAGTTGTGCGGCGCGGCGCACTCCGGCGGTGGGTGGGGGAGAACCGCGGCGAGTGGAGGCACCCCAGCACGATGTGGGCACGCCGCGCGTACAGACGTCGGGGGGCGCAGGGCGGGCGCGGTGTTTGCGCGCACGCGTCCTCGAGCTCGGGCCTTCCTCTACACCTTCGCGCGGTGGGGCGAGAGTGCCTATCCCGAACAGGCAGGACGGGTTGTGTCGGAAGGGTGGTGGGCGCCCCGTCCCCGTAGGAGCGCTGCGGGTGGTGGCGGCGGCGCGAGTACGAGGAAAGAGTGTGGCTAGGTTGCAGAAAATGGGAGGCCTCGCGGCGCTCAACCTCGAGCTTGTTTGAGGGCTGTCAGGGTGCTGCGCGTCCCGGACGGTGCGGGTTCGGGCTTTCACCGTGTAGAGCCTGTGTGTGACAGTGCTCCGGGTACAGTGTGCGTGTTGGCGGGCACAGTCGGTTTGGGGGTACCCTAGATGGATAGACTATGTCCCTGCAAAACCTAGAGGTGGCCTGGGACGGCGGTGGTGGCAACCTAGGAAGACCATCCCACCTGAGAAAGGCAGTGGCGGGTCCGGCGGGGGGGACGCGCAGTGTCAAAGTTGTGTGGCCACTTCTGCGATGCAACGTGGCCGGGGAACATGCAGCTTCTGCGGTCGCAAGAACCTAACTGCGTGAGATCGCGGTGGTGATATGCTGGTCTGTACGTACGAAGTGCTGCGCGTGTCGCATTCCGCCCCAACTGGGAGACGTGGGGCGGAATACTAGAGGGGAATAACGCGCTTTCGAGCTCGTTTAGGGAGATGCGCGGTTTTGAGTGTGGCCACAATGCGATTAGGCTTTTTTCGCCGCCGCGAGGCGAATTGAATTGTTTTTACACGAGGTAGGCCCAGAGATGACTTGTTGGAAGGTCGCTAGTAACCAAGTGGCGGAAGGCAACTTGCAGACCGGAAGAAGGCCACCAGCCGCGCGGCGGGGTTTTCCCGTGATGGGAATGGACCGAAGTGATTGCATAGGTGCTGTGGGGGCGGAGTGAGCAAGTTTTTCCAGGGTGGTGTATCAGAGGAAGGGGAAAGCGGCGAGAGCGGGGGAGCCCCGCCCTGAGTGCTGTGTGATAGCGGATGGAGCGCTTTTAGAAAAGTGGCGCGACGAGGATAGATTTCGAGGGACAGAGATGGGTTGTCCCTGAGAGAGACTGCGCATGCCTGCTCGAGACGTGCGAGTGGTTAGGATCTAGGCCAGGTGGCAGCACGACGAGCCTCCACTGGTTCGCAGGTTTGTTGGTAGGTGTCTGCGGATGAAGAATACATCATAGATATACATAACCACGGATGCAAACGCCTGCCATAGACAATGCGTCCGGCAAGACAACGAACGAGCTGCGGAGGTCACAGCGCCTCGTTAACCTCCATCTACTAGCAGGCGGAGAGAGAGGACTGGGATTGGACGACGCGCAGTGGCGGGAGCGGCATATGTGAGTGGAGTGACGGCACGGGGGCGCCGTGAAACGTGGCGGCGAGAGAACACGAGCGAGGGAGGCCGGCGGGGAGAGGCCTGCGGGCGCACAGGCTGCTCGAGGCAGTGCTGGCGGGCGATGGGCGGACGGGGGAGGAGGCGGGACGCGCACCGCCCACGAGCGCGCGGTCGATCTACAATCGAGATTGGAGGAATGACGAAATCGCTTCTCTCTTTCGCACGGCCATTGGCAGAGCGCCTTTCAAACTTTGGCCTCCTCCACCTTGCTATAAGACCCGCCCTGCGCACCATGCACCATCCTATCCACACCCGCCCCCCGCCCTAGCACGCCATGTCCTACTACCCTACCCCCAGCTCACCTACCGTCCCCGCGCCTACTCCGCCTCCTACTCTCCCCCATGGCCCCAGGCCCGATCGTCTACACCTCCTCCACCACTCTTCGCCAGGGCGCCGCACCACATACATCCCGGCTGCCCCTGCGTACGCACCCGCCGCGCCTCAGTACTTGGCCCCCACCTACCGCCAGCACCCTCCCTCACCACGGCCACACGCGCACCCACTCGGGCGGAAACGGCGGCTACCCATCTTCTCCGACGCACTACCGCACCCACCACGAACCGACGACGACGACGCACCGCAGCCCGCACCGCAGCCACACACGACCACCCGCCAGCGCTCCTCCTCGGTCCACGCCCCGCGCGCACCTCCGCCGCGCTCGCGCTCGGTCCCGCGCAGCTCCTCGCGCGTCCGCGTCGCCGAGCCAGACTCCCACCGTCACCGCCGCGTACGTTCTTTCTTCTCCCCAACCCGTCCCGCGCGCCTCCTCACCGTGCTTCGCAGAGCTCGTCTCGCCCCGCGAGACCGTCCCGATCCTGCGCACGACCTCGCACACGCCCCGCCCGTCCGTCTCGTACCACGAGCCCCTCGGTGATCGCATCCGCCGCATATTCGGTCTGGGCCGCGACCGCCACGTCGAGTTCATAGACCCGCGCACCGGCCGCTACCCCGTCGACCGCCGCGGCCGCCCCATCTACGCCGTGTGAGGCATACACACATCCACTCCCCGAGGCGGGAAGTGCGCGTTCTCCCTGCCCTAGCGGTGCCGCGACAGGCGCGCGGCTCCGGCCTTGGTTTCGCGCGCGCGCGCGCCACCGTGGACCCAACACTTTTCGGTATCCTCTCCGCTCTCGTCTCCGTCCCGTCCATGCTCTGTCTTACACACCATGCACGCCTTATTTTTCCTCGGCCTCGTCTCCCCCAGACTCGGACCGGTATCCTTATGCCTTTGTACCACCACCGCGCCTGCGCGACCCGTCGATCGATGTCCTAATGTTCTCCGCGGCTGCGCTATGCACCCCGTCCTCTTTATCCCCTACGACTTCACGA
>NW_025954513.1:0-25748 GCF_022376455.1 Epithele typhae | reverse complement strand
TCTTGGCTCGGCGTTTCAACTGCTGCTCTGCAATGTTCTGTCAATGATGGGGGTAAGAAACGACCGGTCTACTCACCGACAACCCCGGTACTCGTCAGGACTTCATGTTCTGGGACCTTGAAACTCATCTTGAACGGGGGCAAGGGCCGTGAGGGGAGAGGGCGGGGCGGTCGTCGCCACCTGCGCCTGCCCATGCCATCCGCATGTCTTTCCGGCAGCGAAAGTTCCGAAAACACCCGGTCATTCGTCTGGCCTAAGCCTCCGCCCACGGAGCGCCCAGATTTTTACTGAACGCGGCCGCAACGAGCCCGACACATTGGACACCGCCCGCCGAAGCCCCGCTCCATCGGCCCGATTACCCGGCGACCGTTGCGAAGAATCGGCTGCGTCGGCCCGATTTCACCTGAACGTCGGAGCCTGCAGCGGCTCCCGACCATAAGGAGCATCGGCGACCTCCATCGGCCCGAGGGACCGGCCCCTGCGCCGATCTAGGCATGTCAGCTCGGCGGCCGTTTCTCCCGTCCATTCTCTCGGACGCATTCTCCCTTCCAAACCACGTGAAAGCGACGGGAAGTCGCCGAAGCTCAAGGTGCGGCCGCCGGCTTCGGATAACGTCTATCACGTTGGCGGACGTAATATTTCGCAGCCCGCTGAGGCATTTGGACCGTGGCGCTCTTCTGCTGTCGTTTGAAAGGATCAGGGATGAGGAGCCGTTTCTTGTCCTAAGACGGCCCTGTCGGCCGTCAGAGAAGCACCGCATTTTGCCTGGGCAAAGTGGCAGGGTATGCACCCCTGTAAATGAAAAGCAGATATACCGTGCTTGTCGCTGAAATTGAATATGCTGCTCGATGACGCCCTGGGGCAACCCAATAAAGTTATAAGCACACAATAAAGACCGGCCTCACAAGCTGGGTCGCCGTCGTCGAAGATCCACGAGTCTACAATTAATGCAAGGAAGTATACAATCATGCAATTCTATCGCTCTCCAGGAAGGGACTTCGACCGCCGCTGCAAATCTTGGAACCATCCGGGGACCAACCTTTGCATGAAGCTCCTCTTGCGGCCCCTCACGTCGGCGTGGCTGTCGGCGGCAGGAACAGCTGGGGAAAGGTGATGGGGTCCAGTAGCGGTCCAACCAGCCGCACTAGGTACCGCCAACACTTCGTCTTCAGCGGCCGGTGTTGTCGCGATGGAGGGGATGGGAGACCACTGCTCGTTCGACCCGTCGAGGGGGAAGGGGACGGCGAATGGTGCGGCGCGTGGCTGAAGGGGCTGTTGAAGCGGGCCCCTACCCAGTGTGGGCTCGACGGGGGCGACAACGGAGGGTGCGGGATGAATGACCGTGGTGTTCGACCTGGGGGGAGGGAGCAAACCCTGCCCGCCAGTCGCCTCTTCCAGGCGGACGGTACGATGGCGGACTACATTCTCTGACGCGGCGGCATCCGTCGGTTGCGGGAGAACGGAGGGTCCGCCGCCGAATCCATCGGCGTGCGTCTCGTCGGTGAGGCCGACGCTCGGGGTCGAAGTCATCGGGTCGTCCAAAATGGCAGAACTGGACGCAAGTCATGGGCCGGCTTCCTCGGGAACTGAGAACAGGATAAACTCACGGGGGAGAGCCAAAGGTCCCATAAGACTCCTCGGTGTTGGAGTGGGCCTCCGTGGAAGGTGGCGAGGGGCCGTTGCGGCGCAGCGAAGGGCGGTCGCTGAGCAAAAGGCGCACCTGCTCCGTCAGAGTGCGGTAGTTGCGTTGTAGCTCGTCGTGGGAGTTGCGTAGCTCGTCGTAGGAGTCGCGTAGCTCGTCGTAGGAGTCGCGTAGCTCGTCGTAGGAGTCGCGTAGCTCGTTGTAGCTCTGCTGCAGCGCGTCCTGATTGCGCAACTGGGTGCGCAATGCTTCCTGTTCGCGCCTCAATTCATCTATCTGATCTTCCCGGGTCGGTGTGCCGGTCACTTGCTCCGCGATGACACGCTCTTCAACAACCAAACCGCTGGCGGCGGCGGCGGCGGCGGCTGGGAACATGGGCAGATTTAAAGGGGCGCTTTGTGAAGCAGTGGGGTATACACACTCGACATTTTTCTTGGCGGGGAGGTGACCTGAAGGTCTGGCGAGTCGCGGCGGATAAGGATGGATATTGCCAAAGCCGCAGCAATGGTGAGAGCGATGGCGAATTTGAAGACCAGGCGGAATATATAGTCCTCGGACATAGAGTTCTTCAACGATTCTTTCATGACGTGAGCGAAGAGGGCTTCTCTGGACAGTCGTGAGAGGCGTCGTGCGACGTCGAAGATGAGGGTTTTGCAAACGGCGCAGCTCGTATGAGCCCCGGTGAGGTGCTTCGCTGGCAGCCGGCCATTCCGTGATTAAAGCGCTCGCGAGGCTTGGCGCTCATCGCCCAAGGTGAGTCGACATTCCGGGCCGGGCATCTTAGCAGCTTATTCGATTACCCGGTGTAGGCCATCCCCTCCCATACAATTCCGTTGGAATAGCTACATCAAAGGCGTCCAAAGACGGCCAACAGGCGGCTTTACACGCGCGGTGTGACGTCGACAGAGCTCAGCAGCGGCAGCGGCCACCGGATCGTGAGGCCGGGCTCCTTTCAGTCCCTCTCGCGAGCCGCAGCCATTGACATCGAAGGGTCGCCTCAGGTGAGGCCGCAGTCGCAATGACGGGGCTATCGAGGCTCATGCCTTCATCGGCATACTCCCCGCTTCTTTTCTGGGTTCGGTTAGTCGGTCCGTCCAACTTGAGGCTCTGAATGATTGCTAAATAAAGTTCCGCACAAGCTTCGGCTTCTCGTTGACGGCAGAGAGGGATGAGGGAGGTGTCCGCATGTCGTGCAGGGGCGGTTTTGGGACTGTCCAGGCGCTCCTTGGACGGGCAGGACCATGCAGACCGCGAGGGAGGGCGAAGATGGTGGTGCATGATAATGGGGGTGGGTAATGCATTGTCCTTGCGTGCTCGCTTCTTTGCTCGTCGCGAAACCGCACCAGCGGCCGGTTTTCAGCTGCTTCGGGGCAATTGAAGCCCGGAAATGCAAGAAGGGCAGCGAGGGGTTTAACGCCGCATGAAAGGAGCTGAAGTGGGATCCACTTTTGCAACCTTCCAGTCAACTCCACAATACGGTGTGTTCATCCTGCGATCATGTTTTTATTGCCACGGCTCGCACGCGGGGAGTCTACAATGCACGCAGAGATTTTGTCGAGTGCCTGCGGTACTCGTTGCGGTGCGCTCGGGCGCTACGCGCCGATCAAGCCCGTTCTAAAGCTACACACATACACCTCACTCAGCCTCACTCGTGCTCTTACGCGAAAATGGCCTATCGATATTGGGACGGCTGTAACGCAGGCCTCCGACAAGCACGGGCTCCGGGATCCTGGAAGGGTGTCGTCCACTATATGCGACCCGAGTTGTCCGGCGTGGGCCGTGGCGGCTGAATTGTCGTTGTTGCAGAGCGAGACGTACCACAAATAAATGACGGACGCGTGCCATGTCGAACGCGAGGCCGATGTGTAAGATGCTCATCGCGACGTGGAATGGTTCACGCTCGGCCGGACGAAGCCGGCTCACCTCGACGTCTGTGTGAGCGATGTCATCTGATGTATGTATGATAGACGCCGCCACGTCACCGTTTGAGGCCAGCCCCGCTGCACGTCCGCCGCCGCCGCCGCCCCACAGTGGTCATTCCGACACCCTACATATCCCCAGCTCATCGCCCCCTCGCCCCTCGGGGAGAAGTCCCAGTCACCGCTCAAGCGATGGAAGACGTTAGAAAGCAGCTGCAAATGCTCCAGATCGCCTATCAGCAAAAGGAGCAAGAGCTTGCTGCCTCGCAAATGCAGCTGCGGGTCCACGAGCGTGCTCTAGTTCACGGGGCACGCCAGTTCAAAGAAGCTGCCGAAGCTGCAGTAAACCACGAAAATCGCGCTGCTGCGTTGGAAGCACAGCTGCGCCGTTGTGAGTCCGACAGGGACTTCAATGAAGACGCGCATGTCCACTTGCTACAGTCTCGTATCACGGAGCTCGAGCGGGATCTCGCTGCCGCCCGACGCCAAGCCGACAACAACGCCAAACTCCTCGACGTACGCACGAGCGAGCTTCGCAGCGCCAAGTTCTTCTTCCCCTCCGCCGACGATCTCTCTGAGACGGAAGTCCTCGACCTCGTCAATACCCTCAATGAACAAATCTTCCAGATATCCGCCACTATCGAAGACACATACCATGACCGCTATGTTGCCGACTGCCACGACATAGAGTGTGCAACCGTCTGGCTGAAGAAATTCTTCAACTCCATCGACGTCATCGGTGCGCTGAAAGATGCGGCGTCTAGCCCGGACGACGCCAGCAACCTCGTGCAAGTAGCCCTTCAAGGCTTTATGGTCTCATTCATACATTACCTCTGCGGCACCTGGGACTTCACCGCGGACAGCCGGCTTCAGCACCGCTTGACGCAGCTGAGGAAGAGCATCACCGCCCGCGGTACGACACCTCTCTTGCCCCCACACTTCCGCTGACACATTGACACAGAGCCGCAGTTCGTCTCCGGGCGGTGGCGTTCCCTGTGTCTGTCGCACATCCGCACGCTCCTCAACACGGAGGTGGCCATGCTCCCACCAGCAGAGCAGGAGATGGTCCAGGGTGTGGCGGCCGTCCTGCGGGTGTTCGGCGTTGACAGCACGCTCAACGAGCTCTGCGAACAGGTGCACGCCGCGTACGTCCCGAGATTTCGGGAGATCGTGCGCCGTGCGCTCGACCTCCGCCGCGCCGCGGGGGAGATGATCGTGTCATGCGACTTGGAGGTCGACCTCGTTCACTGCGGGCAGCAGTTCGACGACACTCTAATGGAGGACGAGTGGGCGGGCCCCAGAGCATCACAGAGACAGATGTCAGAGGGGCGGCAAGTTCTTTTCACGACGGCGCTGGGCCTTGTCCGAGAGAACGAGGTGAGGACGCCTGAGGACGGGGAGGAGGAGGGAAGCAACGAAGGCTTCAGGAGAAAGCGAACAATTTTGTTGAAGCCCAAGGTTATGTTGTCGGCGAAACGGGCGTAGCTAATAGTCGAGGAATCCAATATCCGAGACTGCGTCCGTCTGCTGCTTCCTGCGCGACACTGTCCCTTCGCAATCACTCGCTTTTCGCTATGTATTGACATTTGTTTCTCTCCATTCCCGCCCCCATATCTTCATGCCCATCGCACAGCTCGACAAGTTTGAGCCGAGGCGGCTCGGAAATTTGAGAGGACGATGACGGGAAGAAAAGGCACAACAAGACGAGCGGTGCAAGCAAATACATACGTCGACGGGCTGCTGCGTGTGCGGTCGATGTCGGGCCGGCTTATGCCGCGTTGGCAATGCACAGCGCGCGTCGTCGTTGTAGGAAGGGCTTGGTCAGCCCTACCGCCGATGGGCCGCGCAGGGGAAGACCATCTCGAGCGTAAAGACGTCCTGGTTCATCGAAGCGAGCTACCGGCCAGAGACGGGTCCAGGCACGTCGACTCCGTGTGGGCCAAACGGATTATGAGTAGATACACCCCACTACAAGTGGCATTATTAACATTGTAGTATATATATGTCCGCGAAGTCGAAATAAATTGCTTTCACATCGGCCCCATCTCATATTGATCGACTACCTCGTCTCGGACGGAAAAGGGCGGTCTACACTGCGTCTCGGAGCAAGTCCATACCGGGATTTGAGAACCACGGGCGCGTGGGGGGTGCAGTGCCGGAGTGGGATTGCTCTGTAAATGTGGCCTGAGCGGTTGCTCGAACGGCGGCGGGAGGGGCGGACACAGAGCTAGAGGGCGCCGCTCCGAGGAAGCCGCCGAGATGAGGAGGCTGACGGCCGGCATGAGGAGGAGGATTGGCGCGGATAGTCGACGGGGGGCCCGCGCCGGCGGATGGTGATGCGGATGCATCTGGGCCGAGGATCGACTCGCGCAGAGCCGCTTGCTCATTGCGGTCCGCACCGTGATAAACGCCCGACCGAGCTACACCCAATCCGTCTTGTTGTAGCCGTTGTACAACCATGCTGATGAGTTCCCGACTACCAGGAAAGGCCGCTTCTATAAAACATGATAAGCGAACGTTTACTTGGACGTATATGCATACGCACGTGCTCGGCGCAGCTCGGCATTCTCCTCCTTCAATTCGCGAACTTGCTGCTCCAGGGCAAAGACACGACGGCTGATTGCGCTCGTCTCTGAGGATAGGGGACGTGGCTCGCTCACGTCAGTGCCAACATCAAGGTTACCAAGTGCTTCCATGAGAAGGTCATCGCCATCTGGAACAAAATGAGATCTAATCATAACATTTGAGACAGACGTACCGGGAGGAATGGGGGAGGCGTGGCTCGGCCTCGTCATAGCGAAGGCAGGGGGGCGTTCCTTTGTCTTCCCCTTCACATCGATGGATGGGCCGGCGCTGTTGCTGGGGGAAACGGCGGCGATGTTGAATCGTGTTTTCCTTCCCACGTCATCGGCCTCATCACCGGAGGGAACTGCCGACAGATCATCTACCGAAAGATTCAGCGAGATACAGAAGTAGCAGCCAAATGCCAATATTCAGCATCGGGCTATCATTTACAGACGGCGTTGCACCGATGGAAATGAACACACGACCGGCGGTAATGGTACATTCTTCATCGCAGCATGGATAATCCTGCCGCTCGTAGATGCCCATTACCGCCGGTCATGGACACGACGGCGATGGACATCACAGAGACCTGAATCGACTGAGGTGACTTACCGTCGGACGTTAGGGTTGTTATGTCAACCTTCGCTACACACGGATAAGCGTTGGTTATAATTGATGTAACAAATACATACGAAGCGTCGTCGGCCCTTTCTTTGCATTGCGGGAGGTTCTTGGACGTTGCGGCGCAGTTGGGTAATCCCAATGTTCCTGACCCTCGATGAGCATCCACACCGAGGACAGACTGGAGACAAATCACCTTGGAAATTTCGACGTCTTGCAAATCAATAAAAACGAGACGGTCTTTGCCAGGCTCCGGGTCTGGCCATCGAAGAGACATGTACCGTTCGTTGTCGATGATTTCTCGGATGACTTTTGCCGGTTGCCTGTGCCAGTAGAAATACCAAAAGTAAAACCAGTCGGGACATCCTTGCTCGCCCGGTCCAGCCATGCTTTGGACAGGAAAATGGGATTTGGGTACATGTCAGGGTTCGCCAGTTGGACGCCGACTCGATAAAGGAGGTAGGCGCCAAGCGCCAGTCTTCCGTGTGCGAGCTTCGTGATGCTACAAGAGCCCTTAAGCGTGATGCAGGCTAGGCAACATTTAGATGTGAACGGCGATATTATGCAATCTTGGCCGTGATCTACGCAGACGGCGCAGCGGAGTTTCTTGTAGGGCTGTGCTGAAATTTAGCGTCTGGTGTAACAGCAGAGATCAGCGGACCAAGGCTCACCCCGTTCATCGAGATAATGCCAACTGGAAGGCTATGCTGAGAATTTGGGAATTCCGGGAAGTACCGTTCCGGCTCGACGGCTTTGCGACTCTCGTTGGGGCGCATTTTCTTTGTTTCAGCCCCTTCTGCGTTGACGTCGCGGTCGGCCTCGTGGCCACCATCCGCAGTCCCATTTTTGGGTCGCTGTGAGCGCGACTGGGAACGAGTCACGATGGAACGCTGCGAACTTGCATTCGATGTGGAGCGTGGTTTGGACGCGCCGCGTTGGTTGCGCCGCCCGGCTTTACGACGCGGTGTTGTGCTTCGCCCTGTATCGACGCAAGTCAGTTTTGTTCGATAGTCTGGTTTCCGGGCACTGACCGCGCGTTAGCTCTTCCTCAGACTCGGAGCTAGACGACGGCACCTCAATGCGCGGCAGGCGTGGTGTTCTGCTCATCCTCGCCGTCACCCTCCGCCGTTTGAGAGGTGCTGGGGGAAAGAGGGAAGTGTTGAAAATACAGAAAGTATATTTATAACGTCGACGTACGGGCATCCAGGGGCGCGTCGCTGCGGCCCCGCTTCATGTCACCGGCAGGTATACCGGGCGGATTACCGCGCTTCTTTGAGGGGAGGGGAACTGGGGTAGCCGGCGTGACTGCAGAGCGATGAAATTCTGCGGAAATAACAAGGGTGGAATGGTTACTCACCGCTATCAATCCATTCGTGGTCGATCTCCTCCCACTTCAACAGCGGGACCGCCCCATCATCGTCGCCCTCAATTGGCAAGGCAAAATCGTACCATTGGGCTGCCGTTGTCTTGTCGCCGATTGCTTTGACAGCAAGTCCGGAGAATTCGTATCCTGGAACGCGGGCGGATTTCTGATATTCGTACGCAGCGCCGACCACGTAGCGTGGAAAGCTCATAATACCGTGCTGAACTTGCAAGAATAGGACTTCCGACACGGTGTATTTGAGCCACATGGTCCAGTACGCAAGGTCCTCGGTAGGGGTGGCAGCAGGGTCGGGCTTTCGGAGGATGGCGTGGTGTATTTGAGAAGAAAGCTTCTGCACCTGTTCCATTGAGCCGGGTTGCATGACAAGATGTTGTCGGGGAAGACTGGATGGCGTGAGAGTTGGGAAAAAGCGGGATTGGGGGGGGCGGCCACGCGCTATGGGAATCAACGAGTTGCCGCGTCGAAACTGAACTTTATGTCAGCCCCTCCCACGCCACCCGGCGCAGCGCTCTAGTTGCTGTGCCGCTCCCCACCTCACGCCCTTCTTGTATGTTCTCAAGATCACAATGTCGCACACCCTGACATTTGGAGGTGCGTAATGCCGCACTGACGGCCGATGGGTGTCGCACCTGACGTTAAAACCTTAGCTCCATACGTGGTTGACCGTACGTCGGCCATGTGGCCAGGATGCAGGACCGGCTGACATGAGACCAGGCCCCGACATCAAAGATTACGAAATGACGATCCCAGGGCTTAGTCTTGACCAGTGGAACAACAAGAACATTCCGCCTGTGCTTGCGAATCTTTTCCTTCCATCGCCGGCCTGCACCGTTGATCAGCTCGTGAAGCGCACGTGGTGCACCCAAAAACCGCTGCGCTGCTGGGAAGACGGAACCAGTCTTATGTTTTCTAACGATGCACCTATAGGCCCGCGCGAGGTCCCCCCATGGGTTCCTCTCGTAGATCATTACAGTGAAGGCTCACGCATCAACATTCCCTCTATAAGATTTATGGACAATCTCCCCTTGGGGCGCCGGTCAGTGATCCATCCGGGAGACCCAACAATACCGCTTCCTTTGTGGGTCGTCGCCCTGTGGCGACAGCTGCAAAACATTCACAGGATCCGCAATATATATCTCAACTCGCTGAACATGCAGCAGCCGAATCAGAGCGCGGACGCCCTCTTGCTGGGCATCCGCCACCTACCGGCCATCCGGTTTGGCTGGCCGGAAGTTATCCGCAGGCTACTCGAACGAGATTGTTGGATTAGCGATGAAGTCCTCGATCGTGTTTCCGCTATGATCAACACCCTTGTGCGGGGGACGCCGCGAGAACACGACACAATGACATATTCCATTCATGTCAGCAAGTTTCCCGAAGGGGCGATCACGCAGAAGTTTAGGTCGTGGGGGCGGAAGAAACGTTTCCACAGGAACGCGAACATCCTCGTACCATGGCATCTCCCAGATCACTGGATCCCTGTTGTGTTCAAGATCAGCGAGAGCAAGGTTCTTTACGCCGACTCCAAGCCCCAGTATACGAAGTCCCACAATCTCTGGCCGGCGGCGGAGCGTACCATACTGGCAGCGGCTCGAGGAATAGACGCAGGGTTAAATATTCCCGAACGGCACTGGGTCATAGATTCGGAAACGTTGATATGCGGCGTGCAGGATGACAGTTCTTCTTGCGGCATCGCAACCGCAATGACACTGTTGCGGTATGCCTTCCCCGATCGTCCCTCCTTCGTTTCAGGACGCGCTGCGGAACAGCGCTGGGAGTTGCTCTTGGAATTGGTATCGAACGCCGAGGCGGTATGTGTGGCTCTTATCTTAAGATGTTCCGTGTGACTGACAATGACATCATGCAGACCCCCCTCGGTCGTTCCGAACACGCTAGTGTTTGGGAGGATGAATCCCATCCGCCTCCCCTGGTCCTTTTCAATCCATCGCCGCCGGAGCCCCAGGGCGCCATGTTGGAGCAGAAGGCCACGCCGTCCCGGTTCCAACCGCCGCCATCACATTTCCAGAGCGACCCAGCGGATCGAACGGTTGGTCTACTTTCACCCCGTGCGGTCATCCGGTTCGGCCGACAGACGGTAGAATCTGGACTGATTCGTTCGCTTCCATCACCGGCAACATCGGGAGGCATGTCAGCCGCGGGCCCATCCGAGCTCGCATGCGTTCCCCCATCTACGTCGTCTTTCAATGGTGACATCGCAGCGGTCAAACAAGAGCCCAAGCGCGCCGTACCACCGCTTTCGTTGTTCCGGGGCGATTTGGTGGAGCCAACGGAAATACGAGCCGCCGGTGTTTCACTTCCGACGGCGTTGGGTAGCACGCCAGCCAGGGGCGCGTCCAAGTCCGCACGTGTTCCTCCGTCTACCCCGTTCTTCTGTGGTGACCTCGCAGCGGTCAAACAAGAGCCCAAGCGCGCCGTACCGCCGCCTTCATTATTCAGGGCGATTGGTGGGCCCGGCAATACGCGCCCGGTTCACTCCGGCGTGGAGCACGCCAGCCAGGGCCGCCAAGTCCGCACGTTTCCTCCGCACCCCGTTCTTCTGTGGTGACCTCGCAGCGGTCAAACAAGAGCCCAAGCGCGCCGTACCGCCGCCTTCATTATTTCAGGGCGATTTGGTGGGGCCAATGGCAATACGCGCCGCAAGTCTTTCACTTCCGACGGCGTTTGAAGGTGCGCCGACTGTGAACCAATCAAACCCAGCCCCCTCCCCGCCGCTGATCTCGACTTTCAAAGGAATGATTATTGATATCGAAGGGGAAGACACCAAGATGAACAAGCATTATGGCCTGTGAGAGAAGAGATATGATGTATATGCTTTCTTAGCGCGATTGAATGCTATTGGAGATGTACCAATTGGACGAAATTGCCTTGCTAATTCCTACCGGCTATACAAACACCGTTATTGGATCCGCCGGTAAATACGGATTCTTCTATTCACTTCGGCCACATTGTATATCACACATTTGGTGGCGGCCCATCGCTGGTTGACAAGCCGCGCCGTGCGCTCCGCCAGCACCACATGCTCAAGCTCTGGTCTACGCCCTCAGGTGTGCGCGCAATTAAGTATCATTTATTTGACGCCGACGCCGAAAGCAGCAGGCACACAAACGAACTTACAATGCCTTGTACTCAGCCACCCGATATCCTCAGGGGAATCACAAGCCGGTAAGTAGAGGGCTGGGGTCGCACCGCGCACCTTCACCGCCGCCGGCAGATTCAATCACGTCGTCAGCCCTAGTTCGAAGTTGTGGAATATCCAAAGCGCCCCATACACGCACATCTAGCTTCAGCATGGTCAAGGTTTGCATTCATATTAAATACGCCGCATCTGCGCAAGGATCCATTGTTACTTCGTAATTACACGTGCACGCAATCGTTTTTACTCCGGCAAGCTTCCAAAACGTCATTTACGGTCGGGGAGCCCAGGCTAGATCGTGGTTCGACAAACCCCATGACTTCATTACTCCCTGCTGGTTGAACAACGCCAGGCATTGACGATCACCGGATACCGCCGGAACACCATGTACGAGGTGCTTTGCGAGAAAGCATTGAACGTTGCCTGAGTCGTAGGGGACCGAGCACCCCAAGGAGTGGTACCCCATGTATGCTTCTTCGCCGTATGTTCCGACACTGGTGACCAAGTCGTAGAAAAGGCTGGCATCGCCGGAATCTCGATGGAAGATGGTTTCCCGGTTCCCGATAATTTGGCAGGCTTGAGTGGGGAAACACCAGGTAGACATGAGGCCCCTTCTAAGCTTGTAGTTGCACAGGTTTTCTCGAACGAAGCGTCTTTGGGAAGGGTGTGTGATTTGTAATATTCCGTCCAGAATGGCACCCGCCCGGCTCATTCCTCGAAGCCAGTCGATGGTTTTTTCTGAGCCGTACCCAGATGTCGCGGCGAGGTTCTCTTTCTGATTCTTTGAGAGCCGTTAGACCGATGGCTATACATAAATGCAGTACCGCGGCGCACCTCTTTGGCATAGGGGATTGCAGCTGGGGAAATTAGGTTTTCACCGATCGGCTTCCGTTTCGAAGCTGGGATTCGCCTGTCCACGGGTGCGAACAGCACCCGGGCCTGTCGCCACCGTCCCTTTTTGTTATTGATGGTCAGCCAACGGCCTTTCCGGCTCGCCTGTTGCGTAGCGTTGATCATTTCAGACTTCATCCTGGTCAGCTTCCAGACACTGATAAGTACGGAAAAGGACTGACTTGAACGTCAGGCGACAGCGCCCCAGGGAGCGACCACAGCATGACGAAGTTATCGGCGTCCGTTACTATACAAGGGTTCTCGTCGAGTAGCGGAAGCTCTCCGTTAGGCTCCGGCGGGACGAGAGGGGCAAATTGCGCAGCCAGTTTGGCTTCGTTGGCCTCGGATGTCAAGGCGATGTTTTTCCCCTTGGCTTCGGCGTACTCCGACAGCGACCAAGCCGTCTTATCTGTTTGTAGCGTTGAGGGCCCGGATATTTGCCTACCCAAGTAAACGCGTACTTACATTGACGCCGCATAGACTTTGCGACCACAGACCCAGACCACCAAGCCGACAGAAAGTCTTTGTCTTCCAGCCCCAACTGCGCTGAGTCAGGGTAATCAGGGGTCGACTGATCCAGAGCCCAAGCAGCGGCATGCGCTTTGAAAGACTCAACAACTACCGAAGAGAGGGTCGATCTGATATCAGGATCCATTCGAGAACGTAGATGGTTGGGGTCTTTGAAGGGAGAGGACGGGGATCTTTTTGGGATCCTTGCATTAGGATCAGATAGAATCGGCGATGCTCACAAATAGTTCCCTGAAAGGGATCAACCCGGCGGCCGCCAGAATCACCGGCGTCTGAGTCGGTATTCAATGGGCGATTTGTCGGGCCGGCATACACGGCGGCCCGCCCGGGGAGCCCAAATCTTCGCAGGCGCCGGCTCCCCGGACGACCCGACCGCCGACGAGCTCCCGACACTGCGGGCACGGGCCCCATTTCCCACATGACGATAGACTTGTCGCAGCCATGCGGAAGGTTTCCTTTGTCCTGAGCAACACCTGTCCATTGCAAAATGTGACAGTTAGCATTTTGTTTGCCTTTCACATCGCTGTCGCACCCAGGGATAGGTTACCTTGCACATGACTATCCCTTGACTGTCTCTCCACTCTCGCCTCATGTGACAGTTGTGTGACAGGTAGAATATTGCATCAATATTTCCTAGCGTTACAAGCAGACTGCCTCTGCACTGACAAGTCTATCGTCACGTGGGAAATAGGGCCCGCGCCCGCAGTGCGAGGAATCCGAGAGCCGGTTGCCTGCGACCCGGCCGCTGCCGGTCTTGAGATCTTGAGAGCTTGAGCCTTGAGGCAAGACGCCGGTGCTTCAGATACGGCGCTCTGACGGCCACGGAATGGGTCTCAGGGGCCGGTCGGATGTCCGTCGGTCCGGCGGGGACGCAAGACGCGTCGGACGGCCCGGTTCTGCGCGCCGAAGACAGCCGAGGAATACCGGCCGGTTCTATTTTTTTACTCTCATGTATCGCTCTTCAATAGGGCGCCCAGCGATAGGCATCGGGTACGTTCTCCGCCGCGTCGTGCCAGAACCTCGGACGTTTGAAAATATGAGCTCTTTCTGAAGCGGCGTCCTTCCTGCCGCTTCAGAATTTCGGACCGGCGACCATGAAGAACCGGAGGTTCGGCGTGAGACCGAACCTTGCGGCGTTTGCACCCGCACGACCGAAAGATCACACCATCTCCGTCGATATTCAGGGACCGCCTCGCTTGCCTCCCACCATCTGCCGTCGCTTTTTCGGTCATGTCTCTTGAAGTCAGCTCTACGAACGTTAACCAAGCAACCATAAAATATCAGATGCGGAAGCCCAGCATCACATTTCTTGTCGAAGTACGCCTCGCCGACCTAATAGAAATTTTCACCTTGCTGACGTGACCCGGCGGCCTGTACCGTCTAGTGCGACCGATGCTTTGAATCTGCCGAGCCCGTGGGTTGCACGGGATCCGGAACGCCTTGCGTCGCCTGCGACGCCCGCGCCGCTGTCTGCACGTTGTATGGGGTGGGTGTAGATGGCATTATACGAGGTGAGCATTTGAACGACATCCGTGCAAAGGGGCGGAGCACTGAGGACTCGGCTTGACCAGTGAACGGCGTGGGCCCGGTCGCGTTCTTCGACGGCCGCTCTTTCTGGCTGGTCAAAGACATGAAGGACTCCGGTCGGGCGGTCGCGGAGGGTGTCGTCGACTTTACCATCACGCACCTGCGAAAAGGCGACTGGAAGCGCTGCCAGGGCCCTTCGGTCGAATGCCCCTTCGATGTCATCCCGCTGCAGTTCAAGTTCAGCCGCGAGCACGCGCGGAAGGTGGCGGCCCGAGCACTTTTTATACAGGGTCATTCGAAGACATACGGCGGGTGCAGGGAACAGGAGTTTTTGAAGCTTGGCGACGGCTTGCCCAGATACGGAATCAACGACAGCGACACTCCGTCCCGCCGCATACGCCCGTGCTTCAGGCCTAGATCGTCGAGCAAGCGGGATAGGAGTCCATCCCCGGAGCCAACTGCACTGAAGACGCAAAAGCTCGAGTTGGAGGAGACCAGCGTCGCGTCCACCAGCAGTGATTCTTCTATTCCCATTCCCTCCTCGCCGTCGGCGGGCGCGACCCCGGGGCCCGTCGTCCCTGATACGCGAACTTTGCGGAGCCTCCGCCTTGCGCTTGATCAGTGGAACGTCGTCTGTGAGCTGCTGATCGCGTCGGCGTTTGCGGTAGACAACGTCCTCTCTGGATTGCACTGGGACGACGCGGTGTACGCGGAGTTGGATCGGCTGCAAGGATTCAACGGGTACGACGCAATTCGTCGGTTCTTCCGCGACCGGAGGCGGCTCGCTCGGGCGCTGAGACACCCGCTGCCGGATGGGTTGCAGGTGTATGAAAACAACGAGGACGATGATGGAGAGCTGTATGAGACGGTGGGGGATCAAGACGATGAGCTCCTCTAGAGGGCGGAAGATGAGGACGGTGACGAAATTTAACGCGTTAGATTGGACGCCTTCTTGTGTATCACACTCGTTCACCGCGCCACCGTCATGTATATATGTGTTGCTCTGCTTGCCGTTATGACACGGTGGTTTCTCTATCCTTTGCTCAGGAATTCCGGACGGAGACCGATGCATCGGCTCACTTCGGCCCCCGCAGGCGCCGGGAGTCGGACCAGGGGCGGCCCGAAATCGGCCGAAAACCCGCCGTATTCGTCAGGAACATCGGATCGGAGCTGTGCCATATACGCCGCTCGGACGGCCGGACCGAATCTTGGCACGCCCGGCCCCGCGGCGGCGGCGGCGGGCATTCCATCGCTCTTACATAATCCGAACTGCGTATAAATAGGAGGCCGGCGCCGCCGCAGAACGGGCCATCGGCAGCGCGGCCCGCACCCGTCCTCCTGGCAAAGTAACCCGCCCTCCATGCCTAGAATCCTGCTCGGTCTCCTGGACGGCAATTTTGCATTGCAACCTCGCTTCAAAATCGATCGCAGAGAAGACGTTCTTCAGCCTGCAAGTTGCTTCAATTCTGAGGGCGTTGATGAATCGGAGGCGCCCGCATCTGATAGGCGCCCGAAAACGGTGAGCCCCGCGCAATTTTGGCGCTGCCGAAAAAGCCTGACGCACGCCCAGGCCGATGAATCCCATGAGGTCGTAAAACGAGCCGACCGCCCTCAGACGGCGGAATAGCTGCACGGGCCACGGAGGGGGCTTCTTTAGCGCTGTTAATTCATATCAGAGTGCGCGGCGAGGATGCCGGGGCGTACAAATCCGCTTGGGTGGGGTTTCTGCTGCGTCCGTCGGCCCCGAAACGCAATGCGCGAGGATCGCGACGGATGGTTCGGGCGCCGCGTGAGCGCGATCCCTTTCCAATCACCGTCGGTGCGGGGCAGAGAGCTTCGGGCCGTTGTTCAACGGCCGTGCGCGCTGCGGCTGCGGTCGGGTTGTTGACCGAGGTCTAAATATGGCGGCGCGCGAGTTGCTTGGCCTCAGCCTGCGCGCGTCTCTCAAGCTTCGGCCGCTCCTCCCACTAACTTGGTCGACCACGGTTTGTTTGCCACAAGCTCCCTTCTACAACTCGTCTCTCTTCTGCGTATATACGACCTCAGTTCTCGTGTCTTAGTTCCTCACCCTGTCTCTCTACCACGCGCTCGTTTGCCGCTCGACAGGTCGACTACTTCCTCATTCCCGCCTCACCCTTCCGCCACCCCTTCTTCTGTACTACGTCTTACAACTGCTCCGTCTTCTGTATTAATTAGATTCGCCTCCGCTGGATTGAGCTCGGTCTCGGGCCGGGAGCGCCGCGTCGCGTTCCCTGTCTTCGAGAGCTGTCGTGGGACGGGCCGGCGCTCCGTCCCAGCGCTACGCAACACCGACCTCGCGATTTCTTCAAGGCTCGCGCAGGGATTCTTTCTGACTCAATTCCTTTGTTCTCCCTCTCGTGTGCCTTGGCACCGATCGCGTTCCACTTTGTATATATTAGAGCACCTCGGTTCTATTCAGATACACCCTTTACCGCTACAATCATCGTCTTGTCCGAGGTCTCGGTCCCGTTCCGTATTGTTCTCGTGCCCGTCTCTTGCGTGTTTGTCGTCTTCGCCTGCACTGTTTATCGTCCGCCGAGCTAGTCGGTGCGATCAGCGGTCACCGAGCCGTGCCCTCAAGGCTGCTCGCCTGCGATCTCGTAAACCGCGGATAGACTGCCGGGAAGGAGGTTTCATAGAACTCTTCTTACCTTGAGCGCGCTAAGCCCATGTTCATAACAGCGTTCACGTCGCCGAGAGCGCACGTCCGCGTCCTTACCGTCGGGGCGTGCCGACGCAGCGCTCTCACCGAGGTCCCCCAAGAGAGCAGCGGCGACGCGATCCATCTCGCTTCGCTCGTCCAACTCAAACGCCCGAATAGATTGTGTACTTATAGAAGGCGCAGCCTTCAATTTCCCACGCGTCGGCCGCTGAGCCGGACGCCAGCACATCACCTTCAGGCTTCGACTTCTCCCCTTGACAGCTTGACCTCCCATACTCATTATTGGACAACCTCCACCATTGCAAGATGCTTTACACCAGAGGCTGAAGGGGTGCACACTCGCGCGGGTGTTGGGAATGGACTTAATATGCCATGTACGTTCACTCGATCTTCTTCTGCCGTCTTTCTTTCATTTTCAACCATCGGTCGCGTCCTCCACACACTGTCGTTTGCTACAACTCCCGTCCTGTCCTCTTTCGTCCATGCAACTAGCTTGTGTAAGCCATCCAGACCTACCCAGCTAATCAACTATAACCCCAGCACGTATGAATTCTGTTACACCTCTGAGGGCTCAACGTCAACCTACCCACAATCCAAATGCCCCAGCTGCGCGCACGTCAAAGTATGTCTCGCGCACGTCAGGGCTCCATGGCTCACGGCACAAGTTCTTCAAGTCCGGACTGGAGACCCACCCCCCCGGAAGTACGCTTGGGCGAACGTGAAGACGAGGGTGAAGCGCGCGGAACTTGTACGTGTGACACGAGATGATCGAGTATGCGCCCAACTTGTCGATTGCCAGGTATATGCGGTGTGCGCGCGCTGGCGTGTCGGTTGAATATGCATATTTAGAACACGGTTTCGATGTATGTAGCCAGGGTCTTCGATCGAGGATGGGCTCAACCCCGAGTTCCCTCGCAACGGCTCGGCGTTCTTCAGTGGTACCGCTGCCTCAGGCAGCGGAGACTGGAAGTGGCTACTGACAGAAGGTGGACATGTGAGAGGTGCGAATGCCACCTCACTGCGAACTTCGCGGGCTGACGACCACGCATGTTCGCAGCACACGACCTTCGGAGGCAAGCAAGGCTTCACCCGATGGCCGTCCACGCCCTTGTACGATGGCAGCGGCGCGCTTGCCAGCGTCGTCCACCAGGAGCGCGGCTGGGCCTACGTCCTCTTCCTCCGTGCCGGCCACCTCGTCCCTCAAGGTGCGCCCACCGCGGTGTTCCTCGTAACCCCATCGTTCGTTTCTCCTCCCTGTGTCGAGCTGCCTTCGGCCGCGGGGTGGCGTTGAGCCATAATCTCAAGATGATCGCCATGTTTCTCCTACTACCTTTTTCAACATCGATCAGTGTACTCTCCGATGCGTGCCGAGTGCTCGCAGAATGCGCGAACAAACCGGTTTATCGGCCTCCATCGATATCCAAGCAAGTCAATATTATGCCTTCTTATTCGCCACTAATCATGCCCTGCTAGCCGTCGGGGGATCATGAGCTAGCTCATTAGATTAGACTAATATAGGGGCTTCGACTAATGACACTAATCGGGTCTCATTACACTCTATTATGTCCCAATAGATATCCGATTTTCCCCTTCCTGGTGAGTTCATCCGGAACCGGGCGACCAAGAAGTTCTGCACTGTAACATGCCCCAGCCCTGTGTGTGCTGCCCAGAGACCACAAACTCCTTTATATAACCAGATGGCCCAATCTAGTCCTTCCAGAAGCCGGACGACGTGTTTTCTGCATGCAGCGCCGGGCTCACTTCGACCTGGTCCGGGTGGACGGCTCCTCCGCGAAAACCGGGTGGGTCCGGCCGGACGACTCCCCTGGGAAAACCGGGCGAGTCCAGCCGGACGACTCTGCCGAGGTAACCGGGTGAGTCCGGCCGAGCCCGGGTGAATGGTACCTTCGGCAAATGGCGGTGTCCCGGCTGACCGACTTTGCCGAGGAAAGCCGGGCCATGCACTGACCGTCGGTCAAACGTGGTACGCAGGTGCGGACTACTCCACTGTGGCTCCAGAGGATCTTGGAGGACTTCGTGGTCGCCTGCGGCTTCGCTTGGATTGAGGTATGTTTCCATTGAAGCTCCTCCCTTACAAGTCTCGCTCATGATGATCCCCTGTCATAGGCTCCCGGAGAGGCCGAAGCTGAACTTGCCCACATGAACAAGACGGGCTTTGTCGACGTCGTCTTGACAGATGACAGCGATGTGCTCGTGCTGGGTGCACCCGTGGTAATGCGCAAGTACGTCTTTCGGTCCGCTACCTCGCCTAAGCATTGGAGCTCACCCTGCACTCCCTCTAGCCCGGTTAACTACAAGAGAGACTGCTCTGACCACGTTCGGGTCTACCGAGCTACCGACATTGAGAGCAAGGCTGACCTGACCCAGGGCGACATGCTGCTCTACGCTCTGTTGGTTGGTAATGACTATCATGTAAGCCTCTGAGTTGTTTCGGTCGCCGTGTTGACATCGGCTGACTCTTATGTGGGGATTCTTGCAGGACGGTCTCAAAGGATGCGGACAGGCCGTCGCCCTCGAAATAGTCAAGTGCGGCTTTGGCCAAATCCTGTACGAAGCCCTGCTCAGGTACCCAGATAACAACGACCACAAGCTGGCAGTGTTTCTTGCGGGCTGGAGATACCGCGTGAAGTGCGCGCTCAAGGCCGGCTCCACGAACTTCAAGCGCAAACACCCCGCGCTGGCCGAGAACATAACTGACGCTTTCCCCGACCTTTACGTGGCCAGAGTCCAGACTATTCCTACACCCTCTCGTCTCTCCCGTTGAGCGCTATGAGGCGATCCCTGGACCGCGACCTATGGATCTCGCGCGGCTCGGCCATCTCTGCGAGCTCCACTTCAGCTTTGGAAGCTCCACCGGCATCAAGGACACATTCCGCACCGCGCTATGGCCTGGGGAGTTAGTCAGTATGTTGGTAGCTGAAGGGCTGGTGAAACTCGGCCATGCTATTGAACCGGTTGTTGTAGTATGGCGTTTCCATCCTTTTCCCTTTGACGCTTACGTTTATCTTATCTTTGATATCACATGACGTTTATCGTACGCTTTGTTCGCTTTGTATCAGATCTCTAATGGCTCGTTATCTCTCGCACTTACCCGATTGTTACTCGCTTACTATACGCGTACTATTCTCTTTATTATCCGTTCTATTGCCTTTGTCACTAGCTACATAGTATTTAGCTCAGCGCTATTCAATGCTATCTCTATCGTTCTACCTCTCCCCGCTATCTGCGTGCTTTACTCCAACAGGTTATGAGCCCTGCCCACTAGGCTCTGACCCGCTACGCTTATCCACTGCACTAAGCTTGTCATCTTATCTCTGCTTTCCCACACTACGTCATGCCCTCCGGAGGATCAAGCTCGGGCGCCAGCGGCTCTGGCGGCTCGGGTGGCTCGAGTGGCGCTACCGGCGGTACCAGTGGCACGAACACTCTGGGCGCGATGGAGATCTGGCGCGGCACGAAGTTCGTCTCGCTAGACGGACCGGAGGACTGGCCGATATGGAAGGCCCAGCTGGAGGCTTACCTCTGGGAGTTGGGACTTGCTGAGTACGTATACGAGGCGCCGATCAAGAAACCGGCCGGCAACTCGGACACCGACTGGATCAAACACGATCGACAGGCGAGGAACGCGATCCTGATGCGCGCCGGGAAGCGCGGCATCAAAATCATGCGAGGAGCGGGGACGGCGGCGGAGATGTGGGTGAAGCTGGGGAAGAACTTTGAGTCGAAGGGGGTGATGAAGATCATCGAGCTGCGCCGTAAGCTCCTTCTCACGCCGTACACGGAGGAGGACGACATGGACGAGTGGCTGGAGAAGATGCAGGAGTGGCGGGAGGACCTCGGGGTGTTGATCCGGAAGGTACCCGACGATGAGTTCTCGCTTATTCTCTTGCAAGCGCTCCCGCCCTCCTGGGACAGCTTCGTCGGCTCGATCAACTCCATCAAGGACTTCGACGATCCCGATGACATCATGATGCGCATCCGGGATCAAGCACGTCGCCGCCAATCACACGTCTCGCTACACGCCAACACCGCCGGCTCGTCCGCGAAGAAGGTGAACTGCTTCAAGTGCGGTAAACCTGGGTATCAACGCGATTGCCCGAACCACGATAAGAAGAAGAAGAAGGGTGGGAACGGGAAGCGGAAGGAGGATGGGAAGGACGGGAAGGGCGGCAAGGGGAAGGAGAAGGCACTGGCAGCCGAAGAAGACTCGGACTCGGACTACGCGTACGCCTCGATCGCGGAGGTCGGGGATCTCGCGCTGACCGCTGTGAGTGCCGACGCCTGGATTGCCGATACCGGAACGACCGTGCACGTCGCGCGTGAGCGGTCCATGTTCGCTTCCTACACACCCACTCCAGGCCGCACGCTCCGCGGCGCGGGACAGTCACCCATCCTCGGGCGCGGCGATGTCTACGTCAAGTTCACTGCTGGCGGTCGCGCTACGACCGTCTGTCTCCGCGACGTTGTACACGCACCCGGGATTCCCCACAACCTCCTCTCCATCGGCCGCGTCGAAGCTGGTGGACACAAGGTCGAGATGGCCGAGGGGGAGCTTCGCGTCAGGAACGCGAAAGGACGGATCTACGCGCTCGGCAAGCGCGTCGGCAACTTCCTCTACCGGATGGAGGGGGAGACAGTCCCGGGTGCCGAGGCGCCTCGACCTGACGTCACTCTCGCTGCTGCTGTCTCGCATCCGAAGACCACTCGTACGATGGACGACTGGCACCGCGTCTTGACACACGTCAACATCAAGGCGCTGGAGACCATGGCCAGGAAGGGCATGGTGACCGGGCTCGTCATCGCGAAGGGCAGCCCGCAACAGTGCGCCGCATGCGTACAGGGCAAGCAGACCAAGGCCCCACTGCCGAAGAAGTCGGAGACGGTCACGCACGCGATCGGGGATCTCACGGTGATGGATCTCTGGGGCAAGGCGCCGGTACCCGGCATCCGCGGAGAACGCTACTTCTCCACGTTCACGGACGTTCACTCCCGTCGCACCATCACGTACTTCTCGAAGACGAAGACCGATGAGCTCGAGCACCTCCAAGATTACGTCGCACACGTGAAGAACATCCATGGAGTCACGCTCAAAAAGATCCGCTGCGACAACGGTGGGGAGTATCTATCCGAGCGCTTTACCCGACATCTTGCCGAGCTCGGGATCACTCTCGAGACGACCGCCCCGCGTACCTCTGGCCAGAACGGCATCGCTGAGCGCCTCAACCGCACGTTGATGGAGCGCGCTCTGACGATCATGATCGCGGCCGACATGCCGAAGTATCTCTGGCCGGAGGCGGTCGCTTATGTCACCTACGTCAAGAACCGCCTGCCGACGCGCGCTGTTCCGGACAAGACGCCGGAGGAGGTCTGGACGGGCGTGAAGCCCGACGTCTCCGATCTCCACGAATGGGGCACCAAGTGCTGGGTACTTACCGACCGGCAGAAGCGCACGAAGCTCGACCCGAGGTCTGAACACGTGCACTTCATGGGCAAGGCTGATGGCTCCAAGGCATGGCGCTTCTACGACCCGCGCGCGCGACGCGTCGGCAAGTCGCATGACATCATCTTCTCGATTACTCCGTCTCCGTCCGACTCGGAGGACTCCGATGAAGACGTCGCGCCCGCGCTTGTTCCACCGGCGATCGCGACCGCACCCCCCGCACCCGTGCCTGCACCCACTGCCCCCGCGCCGAGTGCGCCGCTCGAGGGGGAGAAGGCGAATGACGAGAACGCCGCACTCAAGCGTTCGATGCGCCAGAAGACGCGGATCGACTACAAGGCGCTGCACGAGGGCAAGGGCAAGACGCCCAAGATCACCGCGGTCGCGGACGAGTACGACGAGTGCGATGAGACACTCGTCATGTGTCTGCATTCGCTCAACGGCAACGAATCGACTGATGAACCGCGCTCGTACAACGAGGCCCTCGCGGATCCCGTCTTGGCTGATCGCTGGAAAGCGGCCATGGATGCGGAGATCGCGCAGCACGAGAAGCAAGGCACCTGGGAACCCGCGGAGCTCCCGGAAGGCCGCAAGGCGATCGGCTCGCGCTGGGTCTTTCGCATCAAACGCGATGCTCAGGGGGAGATCATCAAGGCGAAGGCGCGCGTCGTCGCGCAAGGCTTCGGGCAACAATGGGGGAAGGACTACTTCGACACTTACTCCCCGGTCGTCAAGCCCGACTCCATCCGCATCATCCTCGCGATCGCGACTCAGCGCGGGATGATCCTTCGCCAGTATGACGTCGTCGGCGCGTACCTCAACGCCGATCTGGAGGAAGAAGTCTACATGCGCGCTCCGCAAGGCTACGGCAAGGGCACCGTTCGCGTAAACAAGGCGCTCTATGGGCTCAAGCAGTCCGCCAACGTCTGGAACGTATTCTTCGATCACATCCTCGTTCATCATCTTGGCTTCACCCGCCTTCAGGCCGACGCCTGCGTTTACTTCAAAACCACGATCGAAGGTTTCCTCACTATGGCCGGCATTCACGTCGATGACATGTTCGCTGGAGCCGACAAGGATTACCTCATCGAGGAGCTCGAAATAGCACTCTCGGCACGCCTCGAGATCACCGCTCTTGGCGAACCGCGCCTCCTCCTTGGGATCGAGATCTCCTATCAACGCGAGAAGCGACATCTCACCCTCTGCCAGGAGGCATTCATCCGCACCGTCCTCAAGCGCTTCGGCATGGAGGACTGCAAGCCCGTTTCGACGCCGCTCGACCCGAACGTCAAGCTCGTCAAGGAGTCCGAAGACGCCGACCGCTCCGAGATGTCCACCGTGCCTTACCAGGCGCTCGTCGGCAGCCTCATGTACATCGCGCTCGGCACCCGCCCGGACATCGCCTATGCCGTCCAGACGCTCGCGCAGTACAACTCGTGCTACGGCCTCAGCCACTGGACCGCCGCGAAGCGCGTCTTGCGCTATCTCAAGGGCACTTCGAACTACGGCATTACCTACTCGGGCAAGGGGGAGCACAAGGTGCGCGCCTTCTACAACAACTTCCGCATTGAAGGCTACTCCGACGCGGACTGGGGCGCCAATCCCGACGACCGGCGATCCATCTCCGGCTACGCGTTCCTGATCGGAAATGGCGTCGTCGCTTGGAGCTCGAAGAAACAGACCACGGTAGCGCTCTCGTCTATGGAAGCCGAGTACATGGCGATTTCGTACGCCGCGCGACACGTGATCTGGCTTCGCGCGCTGCTCGCCGAGCTCTCTTTCGCGCAGAAGGAGGCCACGCGCATCAACGCGGACAATCAGTCCGCGATCGCACTGTCCCGCAACAACGTCCAGCACGCGCGCTCCAAGCACATCGACATCCGACATCACTTCATTCGCGAGTGCATCGCTTCGGACTCGATCGCGCTGCAATATTGCCCTACGGACGACAACGCGGCCGACATCTTCACCAAGGCGCTCGCGCGAGACAAGTTTCAGTCTTTTCGCACGCAACTCGGCATCTTACCAGTGCAGAGTTGAGGGGGAGTGTTGTAGTATGGCGTTTCCATCCTTTTCCCTTTGACGCTTACGTTTATCTTATCTTTGATATCACATGACGTTTATCGTACGCTTTGTTCGCTTTGTATCAGATCTCTAATGGCTCGTTATCTCTCGCACTTACCCGATTGTTACTCGCTTACTATACGCGTACTATTCTCTTTATTATCCGTTCTATTGCCTTTGTCACTAGCTACATAGTATTTAGCTCAGCGCTATTCAATGCTATCTCTATCGTTCTACCTCTCCCCGCTATCTGCGTGCTTTACTCCAACACCGGTGAGCTGTTCAATGTGTTTAGCCGTAAGATCGAGCTGACACGTTGATTCCTTGATTATAGCCACCCCGTAGCCTCCTCAATTTTGAGGTTCTCGAAGTCGCTGGTCCGCCGTTCTTCGGCTACGCTCTTGCCACTGTGAGGATCCACGACACCGGATTCCACGATGCTGCAACGAGTGCGCTGAGAGCCCTTCGAACATTCCGTCCAACGCGCAAGAACCAAACCGAGGCCGCTGTTTTAGCGCGTGCGGAGCTCCCGTTAGTGTTCAAGATCCCTGCGCTTATCATTGAGCGGGCTCGCCCGCTTCTCGTGAACCCACAGTTCTATGAGATCGGGGTGAACTACGGCAATGCGGCTTATGCAAAGTAAGTGGTTGCGCTCTTGCCACTGTCTCTTCTGTACTGATTTCATGACCCCATCGTTCAGCTTGCCGGTGCCGCACGAGGAACCGACCCCGACTGCTGTAACGTCGGGTTCATCGTCTGCAGGCTTTGCGGATGTAAGAGCTGCGATTGAGGCGATCTGGCGCGCAGAAACGCCTAATGGTGTGATCGATTTGACTTTTGATGATTAGAGTGCGCGTTTTCATAGTTATGTCCCCTGCTCCCATGTATTACCGACCTATGAAGTGATCATGACAATTTTGTACATCAGCTTATGTGTTACATTGTACTATGTGTCTGATGAAGCCCCTCGACGCTGCCGCCCTCCTCCTTAGACCTCCGCATAACCCTGTCGGTAGATCAGTGAATTTTCGTGGCTAACTCAAGCGCAGTGGCAGGTGCGGCGGCAATGGGTGCATGGTGCGGTCCCGAGGCGGTACGGGTTGAAGAAGTCCTGGCGCTGGACGTTTGGAGTGTCCACGATGGAGCTAAGGTACTTCCACACCGTGCTCGGGTTGTCACTCCGAGTGCTCCACCCGCCCCACAGGCAGACGTCGCGGATGTGCCAGCGGCGAACCATTGCCAGGTACTGGCAACCACCACGGCGGAATGAGTGTGTGCCGAACGGGCGTGGGTCCTTGCCGATTTCGAA
>NW_025954512.1:0-25820 GCF_022376455.1 Epithele typhae | reverse complement strand
GTTGTGACTCACTATCTCATCCTGGTCCAGCACGGCAGTATCAGCATGCCAGAAGCCACCCCTCCTGTGGAGCGAATAAGGCAGTTCGCCTCAACCATCCACCACCTATGCGAAAATCGACCAGACCAGCAATCCTCAAGGCAGGAGATCCTGCGTGAATGGGAGTCCTTCATGCTGGGCTGCGTGGTGGAGCTTGGGGCCCTCCTCGTGGACGCGGGGCCTGTCATCGATTCCTTGCCGTGCTGGGCTCTTGGCGCCATCACCGAATACGCACGAAGCCAGGAAGACACTGCGTACAGCCCCTCCCCTTTCCACATCATCCGGATCCTGGGCGCGCAGGAGGGCAGGGCGTTCGTGGGCCGCGATGATGGGCCACTAGGGGTGCTCCCCTTGGAGCAGATCACGGTCGACTGGGCCCCCGAAGGTGCGCCCTTCCCCACCATTCCTGCCGCCGCGTCTCATGCGCCTCCAGCCATTGCCTTCGTATCTCGCCGCCTGTCCCCAAATCTGTCTCACGGATCTGGCGGCTCCGTGGGCGGCATGCCCAATGAAAGGGCGATGCGTCAGGGGCGCGCCCCCAGTAGCCATGCTGCGGGCCAGCCGGAGATCGGCTCCGCGTCCAGTCGCCCCGAATACGGCACAAATGATGCAAAGCACCATGGGGAAAGCCGCGGCAGCCCTCCGTCGGCACGGGAGGCCAGTCCCATGGCCACACCGTTATCCGGCACAGCTCCGAAAAAGCGGGCACGTGACGAAACAGCCGGGGCGGGGCGAACCAAAAAGCCGCATGAAGTGACTGGCAGTAGCACCCCCGGGCCATCGGGACTCCGTGAACTGGCGCGACGGAGTGCCAACAGCAGAGGCAAGCGCGCCATCCGCCTCCCACCACTGAGCCTCCAGAACATGGCGACAACAAGGACGAAAGGCCACGGCTGGAGTGCCCCAGCCGCGGGAGTCCGCCCTGCAAGCCCGGCCTCGCGAGGCGCTTCCGGGCGGGTCAATTCATCCGCAGGTTCCTCTCCTTCGTCGTCGTCATCCAGGCCATCCAACAGTCCTCCCGGGATCGCCACGCCTCCACCGCCCGAGGCACCCTCCATTGCTTCTGCCCAGTCACGGGGAGGGAAAAGGCCTTTTGTTCCACCAGAGGCCGGGATTCCAGAATTTCCGTTGCAGCTCACCACAAAATACCCGATTGGCCGAATGCCCTATGTAAGTATCGAGTTAGGTGCGTCACATCGAGCAAACACGCTAACGCGCCCCAGCACCCTCAAGACCGCGTAGACCGGCGATGCGGCTCCTGCAAGCTGTTCGGGAAGCAGTGCGAGTTTTACCCCCTCGACCGCAAGGCCACTTGCCTCGTCTGCCTCAAAAAACACTTGCCCTGCGAGCTGAATGCCATCTCGGGTGGAACGCTGGCGACACGGGCCGTTACAAGATGCTTCGGTATGGGATTAAAGCGGCAAACCCGAAGGTTTACGGCCTCTGGCCAGTGGAGTCTCTGATCAGCTGTGGGGCATGAAGAGAGCTGACATCCCATCGTGGGGGGCGGATGTCATCGCCTTCTGGAATGACAAGCGCAAGCGCGATCGCGCAATCGCCTAGGGGGATGTCATCAGCCTCAGTACCCCCGGGATTTCAGACGGAGGCTTGGGGATGTCACGATGAGCGAGGGCGAGCTTTCAAAGGTGCGCCGCAAAGCTGCCTTCACGCTGCCGTTTTTATGAAGCGTCGCCCAAAGGATCACCCGGCCTACATGGCGCACCAGCGAAGAAGCGGCGCCGCCGTCAAGAAGGGCAACGGTGCCGAGTTTCCGTCGAGCTCTGCGGGTAAGCGGCGGACTTCTTATGGCCCACACACCCCCTCTGAGCGCGTGCAACAGGTGGCTCCAGCAGCTATAGCACACCGACTGATGACCAACGCCCACCCAAACGGGCCCGGATGAGGCCGCCTATGGCTCTCAGCAGCCACGGCAGTCCTGGGGCGACGCCTCCCTCAGTAGAGCCCACGGGAGCAGCCGTCGATATGGAGGCCGACCCGTCTCCAGGCAGCGTGGAGGGCGCTAGCAACACTGTCACGCACAGGCGCCCCATTAACCCCGCCTTCGCTCCTGCACACCCTGGGAGCACGCCCCAGTGGGGCTTCGAGCAATTGGAGGCTCGTCTCACCGCCCTTGAGTCCCGGGTCCAGGGCTGGATGCGCAGGCTGGAGGCCTGTGGCCGGGCCCGTGATGAGCGAATTGATGGCCTAGAGGTGGACATTCGGGGCCATGATTCGGCCCTCGACGCTTTCTCCGATGACCTTGTAGCCCTCCGTGGCGCAATGGAGGGGACGGTGGCGGGCCGGCCCCAGGGAGGTGTGCTGCTCCCGGGCGCGGCCGCCCCTTCTGTGCGGCCCCCGGCCCGCCCGTCTCACAGAAAGCAGCGGCTTCCGGACCGGACAGCGACCCGGACGAAGATGAGCTCCAATATTCGTAGGTCTGGGGCGCTATTATGCGCGCCTGCTGCATGAAGTAGCCTGTGCCTTAGCCGCAATGTTTTTGGGATATGTCGCAAAGTTGTACCGTGGGCGAACGTGAAGGCGGCTCATTCTGGGCGAGAGCGGCAGTGGTGGCGGCAGGGCGCCAGCTGTTCCAAGATCAACTGGCTGCGCAGACGCTTCTACTACAGGACAGAGAGTCGGCCGGCCAGGCCCCGGTCAGAGCCAGCCGTGCTAAGCCAGCAGGCGGCGCCGGGTAAACTGGATTGGCTTGGAACGGGCTGGCAGCGAGTGCAGGCGCCGAACTGGCGGAGTGACTGGGGCCCTGCTGCTCCAATGTAGATCCGAGCGGAGACAATGCTGCTGTTACGGTCGCGCCGCGGAGCGCGGAGGTGGGCGAGTTGGAGACGAGCAGGAAGAAGGGTCGGATTAGAGGGACGCGCTTGACCTGGGGAGGAGCCAGGAGGCAATCGCGTGGCGAGACAGTGAAGCGGGCGCAAGAATATAAAGGTAGGGTGGCGGGCGATCGTATGCTAGGCGTCCGTTACAGGGCGCGCTGCAGCCCATAAACAGACCGGCGGAGCAGGCCATAACAGCTGCGTTATAAGCCTACGGTGGTGATTCCCCAGATGCATCTGTTGCGATAGCGTGAGGTTCAAACGAGGCCCAACGAACGAGCGCCTCGGCCGAACGGGTGCTTTCTAGGCGTGGGTTGCCGGTGGTTGCCGGATGAGGGAGACGTGCGCTAGCGCGCAAAAGGCCATCGCCTTTCGTCTCCTCCCGCATCGCACCCACGCAGCTCAAAGCGCACCCACCCATCACTCCCAGCGCTTTGGTTGTGAGAGCGGCGCAGAACGCGTCGCACTCCGGCCTCGCGCTCAAGCGGACCGTCTGGGATCGCGACTCACATTCGTGTTCTGCCCAGCATCGGGCCCGACCTTCCCGGACGGGTGCTCCTCTTTTCACTAGGACTGAACACGTGGGGTGCTACAGTGACCAGAGCGCCCCTCGGCCATGGTCTCCCCTCACTGCCTGCCCGCCACAAGGCTCTCACCACGCAACTAGGAAGCCTATCGATCGGCAGGTGCGGATGCATCTGGTGCCGGCCGGCCCAGTTGCGCCCCCCGAGCCTGCTCACGCAGGCACCAGCCATGGCACGGGCGCGACACTGCCCTGGGCCCTGCCACCTGAGCTCACCTCCTTTGTTTCACACCACACTTTGTATGCAATTGGTGATCAAAATATATTTATCAGTGAACTATTACACAGGCAGACTAGCAAGTAACACGGTATACCACATCCCACAACAATGCTGAGGCAGAGGCAGAGGCGGGTGCAGGCGGGCGACACGGGCGAGGTGGGCAACGCGGACGTGCGGGCGCAGAGGCGGTGGGTGGGTGTGCGGGACGCGGGCGACGTGGGCGCAGGCAACGCGGCGGCGCCAAGAGGCAGCGACGCGCGCGCGGAGGCCGGCAACGCGGCGAGGTGAAGGCGGGCGAGGTGGGCACAGAGGTGGGCGTGGAGAAGGCGGGCGAGGACGTGGGGGCGGAAGAGGGTGACGCGGTGACGAGCGACGCAGAGGAGGAGGGCGAGGACGTGGGCGGGACGAGGGCGGACGGAGGGGATGGCAAGGCTGAGGCGCGGGACGTGAAGGTGGGCGACGCGAAGCCGGGCGATGCGAGGGCAGGGCGGACGCGAAGGTGGGGAACGTGAAGGCGGGGGGCGACGCGGAGGGCTCGCGGGAGGACAGGGAGGGCCGGGATGAAAAGGTGGTGGGCGACGTGGGTTGGGACGACACAGAGGAGCGTGGGATGGAGGTGGTGGGCAACGCGGTGGCGCAGATGGCCAATGCGGGGGAGGTGAGGCCTTGAGGGAGGGGCGGGCGATGCGGGCGGACTTGGCGATGTGGAGGTGGGTGACGCAGACGCGGATGAGGTGGGAGGAAAAGGGTGACGCGGGTGGTGGGCAGCGTGCAAGCGGGCACGCGTGCGGAGGTGGGCAGTGCAGATGCGAGCGGCGCAGAGGAGGGTGGCGGGGGTGGGCGGCGCAGGAGAGGAGGGTGGCGCGAAGGAGGCGGGCTGCACGAAGGAGGCGGCAGGGGCGGGCGGAGTAGGGCGATGAGGAGGGTGGTGCGGGTGAGTAGCGTAGGGCATCACGGAGGCGGGTGGTGCAGGGGTTGGCGCAGGCGGGCGATGTGGATGGAGGAGAGCGGCACTGAGGAGGAGGAAGAGGACGTCCAAGCAGACGTTCTTGGCTGGCGGCAGGGGGCGTGGGTGGGCGTTGCAAGTGCAGGAGAGCAGAGTGGAGGACTCACCAGAACAACGGCCGCGGTACATCACCGCGGGACCGTGCATGGTCTCCTCAGCCTAACCTGCATCCGCCTGGGATGTCTGTCGCGAATGAGTGTGGGAAAGAACGCAATAGCACGACCCGGAGGACAACGACGCGCTATTTTCGGATAAAAAAAGAGGCCATGGAAGCACTGCATGAATAGATGGCCCAGGAGAGGAGGGAAGCGCACAGAAAGCGACGGGGCAAAGCGAGCCAACAGAGGGCGTGATGCGAAGCCCTAAGAGAATGCGGAAGAGAGAGCGCACTCACGACTTCAGGTCGAGACGGGAAGAGAAAAAATTCGCGGGGGAATCGGCGCTGATGCGCAGGGGAATCTGCCTACGGTCCCGAGGGGAGGAGGAGGAGGAGGCGGGCGATTATGTCACTTAGCCGCCCCCAAACCAGCATAGTTTACGTGTCCGCGGCAAGCAACTACACTAGTACAGGTGCTAACTAAAGATGACCCGAGCCCTGCTTAAACCAGCTGCGAGTCATACAATGAACCACGCTCGAGGCGCAACCGGGTCGAGACAGCGTTGGGAGACGCCGCGGGCATTAGCCGCTGTTACGGTCCGTTTCTTTGTTGTTACATGCCTGCATCATGTTGTATGTCTTCACGTGGGGACTTTTTGAGAAACATCCACGAGACATTGATCGTCAGCCAATCAGAACTCGAGTTTCCAAATCTACAAGGATGTTGGAAGAATGTTTTCGGCGCGTAGCATACTGCATGAGGCAAACATGACGCACCAAAGGAACACCGGGATACATTGGCTTATGCCCGGGCCGGTGAGAGGCATCGCCGGGGAAGCGCGTGCGCTGCTAGCACGCAGCTTCTGGTGCGGTTTGAGAGGGACGCGAGAGGTCAGCCACATGGCCCTCGAAGCGGACATGCGGAGGGTGAGGGGGTCGAAGCTGGTTTCGCGCAGCGTTTCTGGTGGGGAAGGGGACTCAGGCGTGGCGCCGCTGTCAAACCCGCATCCTCCGGTTATCGCCCATTGTGGAGTCGTGGGGCGGGTCTTGAACAGCTGCTGCGAAGAATGCAGCTCCGGAGCCAGAAGCTGGAAGCGGTGATCACATTCATGGGGAGGATGGGGCGAGCCGCGGCCCTGCGGCACCTGCTTATGACATGGCCACGTAGGCTGTAAAGGCGCTGGGACTTGCGCATGGGACCCGAGCCCCGGCGGGGGTGATCGCCGCGGGCGTGCCCGGATGCGGGGTGGAAAAAGGAAGCGCTCGAAAGCTTTTCAAGATATGAATGCATGGATCATAAACACGCATCATGCTATTCATCCACCTCTCTTTCTGCCTTGCTCGCTGTGGGACGAGCCCCTCTTGCCCCCACGCCTGCTAGATCAGTGGCCCAGAGGTCCGCTGAAGCAGCGCCTTCGCCCGCCGCCTGCTGGGCGATTTTCAGCTCCTCCAGGGCCGTCCCAATGAGCGCACAGGCTTCGGAGACCCGGCCACCCTTACCTCCTACGTCGTCACCGCGCTTTGTGATCTTTGCAAGGAGCTTCTGCTCGGCGAGCTGCATCTTGGCCACGACGCCATTGAGCAGGCCGGTGAGCCCGCCTGTCGATGGAGTTAAGCAGGGAGCCGGGGAACCAAAGAAGCGGCTCACCATTCGGCCTGCCGTTTGCGGTCTGGGCGCCGGGGTCCGTTTGGCCTCCGGACAGGTCCACTGGGCTGACGCAGGGCCAGGCCGCCCCGGCATCCAAAACGAGGGCCCGTTGCTGAGCAGCGCCCCGCGGCTCAAGGAAAGCCCTGCGTTTCTTAGCCGGTGGCGGCGTTCCTAAGTCGCTCCCTGCCCGAACGCGTTTCCGGGACACGTTTGGCGGAGCACGTTTCTCTCCAGTCGACGGAAGGGAGCCAACGGCGGCCACGCCGCGTGTGACGCCAGCGCGAAGCCGGGCTTCGACTGCTGCCAGGTCGTCATACGGTGCGGTTTGTTGGGCTGGAGGGATCGACGCCGCCAGCGTCGCTGCATTTCTTGCCACCATCGCTGCGAGCGCGGGCATTTCCGGACGCTTCAGTGGGGCTGGCAGTTTGCTTGACGCTGGTGCCGTGGAGAATGTGGTGTGGGGGGTGCTCACGGCGCTTTGTTTTACCTTGCGAGACATGATCAGGCTGAACGGGTTCGCGATTGTCGATGCTTTTGCGTTGGAGGGCGCCTCAGGGCACAGGGCGCCCGGGATGGAGACGTCAGTGCGGGAAGGGGCCACAGGTGTCGCATTTTGGAGATCGCTGGACACGGGGCTGGTCGCCAAGACTGAGTCAAGTGCGCCCTGGCGATCAGCGTGCAGGGGAGACCCGTTCTAGAAATCCGTTTAGCACCGCTATGCCTGTGGGAGGGCATCAGGGCTTACCCTTTGCCGCACAAGAGCGGCGTCGCCCAGCATCTTCAGGCGCCACCAGCCATCCAGCGGTGGCTCCGGATGCATGCCACGTTTATTAACCGCTGTGTGGAGGATGCCGTAGGCGATCGCACCAGATGAGGCGATCTTCAAATCTTTGTGCAACGGCGGAAATAATCTGGCCACCACCCACTCTGTGACAGGGCGGCCCAGGCGGAGGTCGATTTCTCTGTTTGCCTCATGGATGGCGGCCAATAGGTCCGGGCCAGGAGTCCCTGCGGCCTGAAAAGGGCAGTGCAGTTCGCAGTGGGCTGGGGCGATCATGAACTGCACCACGACCCAGCCTCCTGCCCCCTCGTCATACCATGGGGCTATGATGATGGCACTGGGGGGCGAGATGAGGGCGTCGACGGCGTCTGCAACCGCGGCCGCGGGAGGTGGAGTCTGGGGAGAGGAAACGAAGGGCCCGGCGACCACGAAATTTCCGTCGGGGAATTCTACTTGAGCGTCGCGTTGGAGAGCAGGAAGGCAGGCCGAGAAAGCTTCCACGTCAAGCGGTGCGTCTGAAAGGAGCGCCTCTGCGATGCGGCGAAGAGGGATGCTGAGGGCATCAACGCGGTCGAATATGCTGGGTGCGAACTCGCCATCAGCTGTGGCCCACCCCTCCCTCACCGCAGCACGGTGGATCCATCGCATCTTCTCCTCCCAGAAGAGTTTGCCCCCCCAGACGGCGTCGTAAGCGCGCAATAGCGCAATCGCCCAAGGAGGGTGGCGGAGGCCGGGGGTGGAAGGATGAATGACGGATTGAAACGACCCAGCCCGGTCAAGGGTTTGCCGCAGGGAGGGGAGCACCACGCGAGGGTGGTGGGCTTCGTAGACCCACAAAGGGAGCTCGGATGCCGGGGTCCGTTCGTCATTCGAAAACTCCACTATCCCCTCCGCTGGAGAGGTGCCATCCGGGGCTTGATGTGTTGGCTGCCAGACCATGAGCTCCAAGACCGTGACGCCCGGTGGTGGGAAATACTCGTCCTCCACTGATTTTGGCGGACAGGCAGCGGCGGATGTATCCCATTGTGAGCGGTCGGGGGAGACAGGGGCTTTGAAGCGACTGGCGCTGCGTGCCCTGGGGGGCGGGGATGGAAAGAAGGGAGGGGAGATTGTGGGCAGCGGTGCATGCACGGAGAAGAGGGCACCACTGGAAGTTGGGTTGACGGAGCCTGGATCGACATACATCGGCTGAGCTGGGACTTGGGGAAGGAGTAGGTGGGCTATATCGGATCCTGGAAGCGCATGGGGGGGGGCGCTTGCTGGTGGGCCGACAGGAGGGCTGCGAGGGCCTGTGGCCGGTTCGCGGATGGCTGCGGCGCAACGGAAGGGTTACTGGAAACGTGGCCATGCGTGCTATTGTGGGCCGGCTGTGCGTGCATGGGTGTCGTGGGGAGGCCTGCTTCCCATTTGGCGGTCGTACTGTAGGACGTCGGTGACGGGCAGGGAGAAGGCCCAAGAGGCAGTCTCGAAAGATGGTGGGGGTTGCCGGCGTCGAAGACGGAGTATCGAAGCAAATGGCCCCCATGTGCGCCCGAGTCGGCGAAGGAAAGGGCTTCAGGCGCAGCGGGAAGCCAAGCCCATCAGCGACAGCCACCAAGGAAGGGCTGGTGGGGAGATGGGCGATCGGGCTTGGACTTGGGGCTGACTGAGTGTCTGGACAGCCGAACCCCCCTGGTGGGTCAGAGTGTGTGGGCCGTTTCTCGGGGGTGTCTCGGGGTTGCCCGCTAGACGGTGCGGAGTCAGCCGGAGGCTGAAGCATCCCCGGCTCATCGCGTGTGCTCATGCATGAATCGGATGATAGGGGGGCTTCGTTTCCAGGCTCAAAGGTCGTCTCGGAGGCGGAAGGGGTGCAGAACCATTCCGAGGGAATCTCCAGAGGGCCAACTCTGGCCTCGGATCCATTTTGCGGCCCGCCGGAGACTGCATGGCCATCAGAAAAACCAGCGTTCAAGCCACATCCCGACATACCTCCGAAACCAACAGCCATGGGGTCAGGCAAAAGGTGTTTTTCAGATGGGGAAATGGTGGTGAGAAGGCGTATGGGCCGGCTGGTGGGGACTTGAGGCGGCCAGGCGGCTTCTTTGTGAGGCGGCGCGGTGCCAGCAGGGGCAGTTTCTCACGGGGCGGCCACGTCTTGGGAGGACGCGCACGGGGCCCGCGCTCTCCTCAGCCCACGCCCCGCTTTCCTGCCAACCCCCGCCCCGCGTTCCTGCCAACCTCCGCACCTGACAGTCGCTCCCCCCGTGTCCTTCACTGTGGCCCTCCCTCTTCCCCGCTGAATCTCAGGCCACCGAAATGAGCCAAGGCGCCATACCCGACGCTGCTCTTGAGGAGCTCATCCAACTCGCGTCCGCCATCCACCACGTGTGCGAGGCATGCCCTGGACGAGTCAAGACCACCGACCCCCACCTCACTGAGCGCTTGAACGACTAGCTCCGAACGGCCGCCGAAAGGCTCGCTGAGTTAGTGGCCGAATACGACGCAGGCATTGAAAGCATCCCCTGTTGGGCCTTTGGCGCACTCCTCGAGTACGGCAGCGCCCAGTGCTGCCTGCCTGGCGAGGAGTATGTCGCCTCGGTGCTCAATATTCGCCCTCACACGGACGCTGCAGCAGTGGGAATGGAAATGAGGCTCCGCGGAAATAATAACGGGCTTATTGGTGTCATCCCTCTCGAGCATGTGGCTCAAGAATGGGCATTCGATGGTGAGCTCTGTCTTGTGATGTCCCCACAGGCGTCTTATTTCTGGCAGCGATTTACGCGATAGATTGCCTTCCGCCGCTCCCTGCGAGGGGGCAGTCTCCTGCGACCCCATCCGAGAACGGGAGCCCGCTGCCCTCGAGCCCCCCAAAAGGTAACCAGCCTGCGTTGCCCATGTCAGCATCACTCATGGGTTCGCGGCTGAACAGCGAGAAAAGAGAATCGCGAAAAGCACAACTGCCGCATCGGTAAGCCCCACGCCGCTCATGAAGTCTCCAATTCACATTGCGGCCAGAACGCGCAGCCACGCCGCTCCCTTCGAGGCAACCGTCATCGGCGAGCTCATCCGAGAATGGGAGCCCGCTGCCCTCGAGCCCACCAACAGGTGAAACACGTCCGCCTGGCCCCCTTCGAGATCGCTCACGCAGTTGCGGCCGTTCAGCTATACAACGCAAGCGCAAAGGGCGCCAACGTGAAACCGGCAGTGAGCCCCCATGCCTCTCGCCTGGTCCTAAACTCACGCCGTTCATAGAACGAATCCCCACACCGCCCCCTCCAAGCGCAGCATCCCCACCGCGGCCGGCAGCACCTCGTGATGCAGGCAAGAGGGTGTCGCGTCGCCCAAGCCGCGCGCTAGAGGACCAGGCGGCCGGCCGGAGCAACGGGCGTGCGAGGCCGTCCTCCCGGGCCCGTGGCCGGTCACTGACGCGGGGCGGCTCACACGTTAGCAGCAGGGCCCGCTCGTGCAGCAATGGCAGGAAGAAAAGTGAGCCAATGTGGGCGGAAGACGGCATCCCGGAATTCCCGGGAGACCTCAAGGCCAACTTTCCATACGGCACGATGCCTCAAGTGAGTGGCCGCGAACCCACATTGCCCTGAAAACACCCATTCATAGCCCATGCCTTAGCACCAAAGCCTTGGAATTGACCAGAGATGCCCGCCTTGCTAGAAGAAGGGCATAGAGTGCCGGTTCTACCCCTTGGCGCAAAAAGCAGCTTGCGTCGGCTGCACGTCGTCAAAGACCGGCTGCACAGTCACCCAAGTCGCTGGCGGCACTACCGGAAGGTGCTCACGAGCAGGCAGATACCGCCAGCTTCGGTATGCGATCCTCGCCGCCAATCCAAACGTCTATGGCTACGATCACGGTCTCCTTTCGGATGCTTGGTACGGCGCTGGGAACAAGAGCATCCCTGACTGGGCTTGGTCGATCATTGTCCACTGGGAAAAGCACAAGTCTGACAGAGACGAAGTCGTTGAGGCCCGCGGCGGCATCCCACTGGTATACCCGGAGGCTTTCGCCGCACAACTTGGAGAAATCACTTTAGAGGACGAGCTCCATGAGGTAGCCACTTCATTCGGCATAGGAGTCCTGTGTTGACATGGATACAGGACGACGAGCGGCTTGCAGGCCGGGAGACGGACTCTACGCAGACACCGGCTAAGCGCAAGGCGTCAGGCCACAGCAGAGGCAAGCGCCTCCAGTCCAGGACTTTCTGCCTGCATACTGATGGCCTTGCAGACAGCTGGGGCCCCAGGGCCTCACAATCTCAGCGCAAAAAGGCACGCGCCACATGGGCACGCCCCTCATCCCTGGCAACAGCGGCCTACAACCAGCCCCGGCGTCCACCTGGTGCGTCTCATCTGAGCGCGGCACAACCGGCAGTCACTGAATGCCTCCAGGGGGAGTTTTTGACAACGTCCGGTTGTCCGAGACGCCGTCCATGGATTCGTTAAGGCAATGGGCGGCCGTGCACGCACCCCCTGGCTTCCTGTCTCCGAGCGCCATCGACAAACTTTGGGAAAAGGCCAGCTCAATCGAAAGCCAGCTGAGGGAGGCGACGCAAGAGCACGGTGTTGAACATTGGATATCGAACATACGTACATTAGGACAGTTTACGCATCCACATGGACTCTGTGAGATACTTCCCATAGTTCCACATGTCACTTCACTGCCTTGTAGTTCCTTATCTCTTCCATTTCGTTCTTCTACGCTTCTCTCTTTGTTCCCTTGTTCTACTTTCGGACTCTTTTTTGTCTTGAGCGCACAGCCCGTACAGCCTCGTATCCATCTTCTGTCCGGTCTGACCTCTGCGCTACTTATGTCCTCCATCATTCGCTTACGTATGCAGCTCCTGAGATAGATATAAGGAGGACTCTGGCTCGCACTGCTCTTCAGTTGTTCTATCACTGACTGAGGAGTAAGTACCCCACTCTATGCGCTCCTTTATACATATGCTTACTGTATCTGTAGTCGCTCCTCTTCGTGTGCTTACAGGTACTACTTATGCCCTCAATATTAGTTGTTCTATCACTGACTGAGGATCGCTCCTCTTCGTGTGCTTACAGTCGGTCCTTGCCTTACTCAGAGTTCATCACACGGGACACTCGCTGCCATGGTCCGTGACCTGCGTGACACAGCCGCCAAGGAAGATGCGGCCATTGGGGGTCTTTACGCAGAGCTTCAATCCGCTGGTGCACAGCCAGGACGGGAGGGGATGCCTGGTGAGCTAGGCCTGCAGCACGCATTCCCGGACCTCGGGCCCCCAGTGACACCGAGCATGTTTGCGAATTTCCAAATCTCCAGCCCCAGCCTGCACTTGAGAGGGCCTCCCTCCTCAGGAAGCCCTCCCAGCGGCTCCCTGGGCAGCACATAGCCACTCATTCGTGACCCGTGCCGCCGCTGGCTCCTCGCCTGTAAATGCGGCCCGGGCGCAAGGCACCTTTCTCGCCGCACCTTAGCCTTCCTCGAAAATCGATGCTTTGTTTCCCCACCTTGAGGGGCCTTTAGAAAGCGTCCACTCGCGCGCACGAAGCGCAGCGTTGTTGCAAATTTGGTGCAACCTCCGGCGGGGCTCGACAGCCCACGGGAGTGCGGCCTCCGGCGGGACTCGATAGCCGACGGGAGCTCAATGCTGCTGGGCAGGGCTTACGGGTGCGGCATATCCGCCTCCGACGTGCGTCTGCCCCTCCGTTTGAGGTGCCACGGGGCTATGCATAAGCTCGCTTGGGCGCGCTGTGGCCGCGTGTTCCACGGCGGTGGGGGCGGAAATGCGGCGGATCGAAGCCCAATGGCACGAGACTTATGCGCAGCCACTGGCTGTGGCTCAAGCTGGGCCGAGCGAAGAGTTTCTAGGAATGGCCTGCTTAATCTCCCTGTCCCAGCATGACAAGTCCTACAGATTTCATTTTTCACTCCCTTCAAACGCCTGCCTTCATAGACTAATATACCGAACGGCTTACACACGTCCAAATGCAATCGGTCCTCCACCACATTCAAACCTCTGGCTGACCCGAACGCAGCCGGGCGGCTTTAGATGGCCCCATTGCGGCCCTCTGTGGTGCGCCGCGCTTCGTCTATTGCGTCCTCGGCCCGCTGCAAAAAAGCGATGGCAGAGCGGATGGCTTCCCGGCGTTTGCCAGTTTGGTACGCGGCGAGCTCCACGCGTGCGCGCTCAATGCCATCTTGTGCCGCTGTGAGGAGTGCACCGAAATGCCCTAGACCCCCGTCAGTGGGCAGAGAGTCCGCGAAGGAAAGAAGACGCACGCTCTCCAGGCAGGGATGGCGTGCTGATGTGCCCCTCCAAAGGGCTGCCAGCACCCGTCTCCATGGACTGCCCCTCGTCCTGGAGCCCCATGAGTGGCGAGCCATCTAGCTGCAGCATGCTTGATACCTCTGCTGCAGACTGCGTGCTGCCTGCGGAGGGCGAAGGAGGCAGGGGGGCCAAGCCCTCGCGCCCGGCTTCTGATGCTCTTCGCTGCCTCAAGAACACCGCTAGTGATGCAAACCGCGCCTTGATGGGCAACGCCGTGCCCGAGGACCCTATTGGGGCTGGTACCCCAGCCCTGGTGCCACTCCCGGGCATGCCTGTGGGCTGGGGATCTGCGTTCGACCGGGCCCAAGCCGCTGGCGCCGTCGCCGTGGTCCACGTGCCGCCGGGGGTCTTTGGGGCCAGGAGCGCGCCCCAGGGAATATCCTGCATGCGGATGACGCTGCTGTTGAAAGATGGTGCAGGGGCTGTAGCCGTGGCAGGGTGCGCCGCTTTCGCGCCGCTCTCCTCCTCCACACAGCTGCCCGAGCTGGTGTTGGAGGCATCGGTGCTGGGCCTCCTCGCGAGGGCGCGCATAGGGCTGGCCATCAGGACCACCTCAGAACCGCTGCTGGAGGGCGCTACAGCGCCATCGACTGCGATATGCCGCTGTCCCCGCGCGACGATGGGCCAACCATTCTGGTGTGCTGGGTCAGTGATGCCTGGGGTTGGGGGCGCCAAGACCCACCTCCTTCCAAACATCCACCACCGCCATCAGCATCTTCGCCCGGTGATATTTGGCGCGCTCCGGGGACCAAGGCAGTGTTTCAGGGGCGATAAAAAGCTGCAAGGAATTGAAGACTGCAGAGCCGCATGAGAAGTCATCCCGCTGGGTTGCAACGGATGGGGCCTGGTCGTCGAGCTCCCATGGGGTGCTCTTGCGCTTCAGGTGCTTGTCAATCGCCCGCCCGGTGCGACGTACTGGCTTCTCAATGCGTGGGCTGGGGCGGCCGCAGCTACGAAGGGAGTCGAGGATTGCATATTTGTGGGAGGCGACCTGAAAGCGAACCGCCGCCCAGTGATGTCCCTCTTCGTCATGCCATGGAACCAAAATGGTCGACTGCGTGGGATCCGCCAGGTCGCAGAAGACGTGGGCGAGCGCGCTGTCCTTTCTTACGCCTGCGCGGTCGGGGGCGAACTGGGTGTCTGCGATCACTATGGACTTTGCCTGTGGGGACTTGCGTATCTGCACCCGGAGATGCTGCAGCGCTTCGTGCAAGACTTCGTCATTGATGCTGAGCTGGGACATGATCTTCCTGGCGTAAGAGATTAGGTCACGGTGGAACGCAGGGAGGCAGTCTATCGCCGTCATGATCTGCGAAAGCTCCCCAGTTGGCCACTCCTCTTCTGCGTCGCCCGTTATCGCGAACTGAGCAACTTCATCCCAAGCGTGCTTCGTCTCCCAAATGCTCTGGTAGACGGCCCAAACGATCACGGCCCAAGGAGGATAACGGTGGGATGGAGCCGCTGGGTGAATGGCCGACTGGTATCGCCCGTTCGCGCGCGAAACATCCTTGAGGCTGGGGAGCTTGAGCGGCGTGTGGTCCATTTCAAAAACCCAGAGAGGAAGATCCTCTGGCGCAGTTCTGGCATCGTGTGAGAACACCGCTTCTCCCAGACGGAGGGCGGCGGGCGGCGGGGGAGAACGGCTGGGCCGCCAGCCCCGTAGGTCGACGACGCGGGCGCCCGGAGGGGGATAGAAAGCCTGTTGGGCGGAAATTGGCACCCGCGATGCGTCGGCTGTGTCCCATCCTGCAAAACTTGGAGTGGAGCTTGCCCATTTGACAGAAGGGGCTGGAGGAAGTCCCTCCTGCACCATAGTGGGACGCCGCTGCCGCTCTCTCGTGCCCTTGTTGTGTGCATTTCGGCTTGACGAGCCCGGGATTCCATGATGCAGAAGCCTGTGAAACACAGCCTTCAGTGCTCGCCCAGCAGAGCAATGTAGAATGAGGTACCTGTGGTCGCGGAGAGGCCCTCATAAGGCGACGGGGCTTAGCGCACCTCTGCCACGACGTGTGACCAGTGCTTTCCCACAGTCTTTGGCGTCCGCCCCGGTTTCAGCCCTGCTCATGCACACCCCACCCCGATCCGCCCTCACTCCTCGCATCACCTCCTCAGTCTACACACGATGTCCAACCTCACCCTAGAGGACCTCCCTCTAGCCGTCCGGCCTCTCGTCCCCCAGATCCGCCAGCTCGCCTCGGCGATTCACTACGCCTGCCTGCACCGGCCAGATCGCGCCACAGCAACACCGCGACTCGTCGAACATTGGGAAAACTGGCTAGCAGAGGCCACCAAGGCCTTGGGGATGGTGGTTTTGCCGATATTAAGTGACATTCCTGCGTTACCCAGCTACGCCATCGGTGCGTTGGCTGAGTTTGGCCAAGGGTTCTTGACCCAAGAGCACAAGCCGTCTGCGTTCAACATTCAAGCTTTGCGCGGCAACGAAGACGACTTTGGCACCCTGTACATCAAAGCCAGTGTGGTTGGCACAGATGACGGTGTTTTGGGTGTTCTTCCGCTGCCCGACGTCGAGGCCACATGGCTACGTGAAGGTTCGTCATCCATCACCCTTGCGTCGCTGGCCTAACAACACCCCAGCCATCGACAGCGTGGGCAATGGCAACAGCGTGAAGAGCAGCACCTCTGATGACCGTGCCAGAGGCACGAAAGGTTCGTGCGCGTTGCTCCCATCTCTACCACCCATTCTGAACGTATTGTAGAAGGAATCGGGTGCACGGGCGCAGGAAGCGCGGTAGCTGGGCGCACTGCGCAACAGGGTTCTGGTTCGGGTGCTGGTGGTGAGTTTTTTCTCCAGCATGCTGGACCGTCTCCAGCTGAGCCTCAATGGGCCATCCCAGAGCGCAGTCACCGCGTCCCCCATATGTCTCCCACGCGTAGGCCAACGCGCCGCGCTTCCACCGTGGCTCGAAAACCATCCAGAAGGACCCGCCCTCCTTCCCAGCTTCCTGGACGCCAAGCCTCCCCAGGCTTGCATGGCACAGGGCGCCAGATAGCGGGGGGGGATGACGGTGTTCCTCCTGAATATGGAATCCCTGCTTTTCCCGTCGCGCTTGGTGGGCAGATGCCGATGGGGCGTATGCCACATGTTACGTCCCTTTCCCACCCGATAGTGAGGGCGATGCTGATCCTCGGTGGCCTGCAGCATCCTGGGATGAACGTCGACAGGCGGTGTAGAGGCTGCGTGGACGGAGGTGGGCCTTGTGAGTTCTATCCGCTGGACCGGGAGGTCGGTTGCATCTGCTGCAAGAAGAAGAACAGGGTCTGCGAGCTAGTGGCCATTGCTGGGGGGTCTGGGTCCCTGCTCGGTCGCTACAGAATGCTCCGCTACGCCATCATGGTGGCCAACCCAGAGGTGTACGGGTGGGACCCGACGAGGGCGTCCTCAAATTGGGCCCGGGCGCCTGAAGAGGACATACCGACTGGGCGCTCCTGTTGATCTTATTCTGGGAGGACGAGGAGAGGCGAAGCTGGGCGATAGAAAATGAATCCGTCATCATGCTGGTGTACCCTACGAGTTTCAGCCTACGTCTTGGGCTGATCAATATGTGGGATTCTGAGAACACTGAGGTGCGCCTCTTGCTAACGCTCGCAGGCTGTCGCTGATCACGCAGCAGGCATACGCCGGTTTTCAGCGCCGTGCGGGATCCTCGTGCGCCTCGGACAAAGAGGGCGACTCCAGAGCCGGGCCCCATCTGGGATACGAGCGGGCGTGGTCAGAGGGAAATGGCACAGATGCTGGTGGGTCCCTGCGCGAGTGCATACAGGTCCTGCTCATTCAGCAAGTGCCGTCTCTCTAGCTCCACCTGAGGGATCTGTTTTGGCCTGGCTGCACGGCGAGACAGGGACCCGAGGCTGCTTACTCGAAGAGAGGATGGTCCGGCTCGAGCAGGGCGTCGCGAACCGGAAAAAAGAAAACGAGAAGCTGCGCCAAGAGATCATGGGGCTGCAGATGGCCGCACGTGGGCGAGGGGATCACCTGGCGATGCTGCGAGAGATGCTCAAAGCGGTGCAGTCCCCCTCCCCCGATGCCCATGCTCGAGCCACTGCTGCCGCCGCCCCCCTTGATCCCCTGTCGCCACTGCCAGGGCTTCCAACAGGGCTCTAGCACGCGGCTCTTCGGAATAGCATGGGGGAGGGACAGCCAAGGGGCACAGCGTCCCCATTGTAGACACCCTTTCGGTAGAGCACGTCTTCCGTAGCATCCTGGCGCTCGGTGCCCGTCCTGTAATGCATTCTGCTCGCCCGGCGAGTCTGTCGCTCGCGCCAGCCGTAAGGTAGGCTGCGAAGGCTCCAAATCTGCTGCCCGATCGGCATTCTCCCGCGACCCGTCCACCAGGCGATGGCGCCGAGGAGGAGGAGGAGGAGGAGGAGGAGGAGGAGGAGGAGGGTTGAGCCTGGGCGTTTCCGCCAACAGAGTGGGCGGTAATCCAGCCCCGGAGTATGGCTGCGCTTATCGCCCCCGCGTCGCTGCCGATCGGCAACCGAATGCCGGCGGGGGACGGTCCCCGGAAGCCCAATTGATTAGCGCCTTTGGTAGCCGAGTGAAGCTGGCGCTTCACGGCGGGCACCCATTTGCCACCCCGCAGGCCCTCCCTGCCACAACATGCTCCCTCCAGTCCACCGTATTGTCAAAACCGTGGTATCCTCCTTAGTATCCATGAGGATGCGCCATGCTTTAGGCGGGGCGCTGTCGCCTTTCCAAGCACCGCCAGCCCCTTCTGGGCTCGATGGGGCCATGTACGACGGCTGCGTCCGGGTCTCCCACTGCATAGTGGGTGCAATTGCCAACACAAGTACGTATTGAGTTTCCGCACATTAAAGCTCAAGTGCAAACCCAGGGCGCAGAAAAAGTGGATTGGGGGCTTGCAGAGTATTACCCTTACGTCCAGAAGACACGCGGCTGCCCCTCAGAGGCAGACCTGGAGCGGCGCATGCAAGCCTTCCCCATCAGCCCCGACCCGGGGTCAGGCATCTCGGAGCGCGTCGACGGCCCGCTTGCGTTGTTGACCAAGAGAACCGGGTTCTTGCCTGGGCCTTCCCGGAGATTTTCACCTCAGAGCTGCAGGTGGGCCCAGACTAACCGCGCGTAGGACCCCGCTGACACGCTAGCACAGGCAGAGTGGCTCGCCGCCATTGGGCCGATCCGCAAACATTTTGTTCCCCCAAAAGACAACACTCACTCCTGGCGAGCTCATGAAATGCACTTCTGCCCTAATGGGGGAGGTGAAGCGGGCATTTGCGACATTGGCCCGGCGAAAATATCTCGCGGTGCTGCTCATACGGTGCGGCTCTGCAAACTCGCTCGCTGCACATTTCTCATCCTCAGGGCAGCATGACGAAGTCCATGAAAGCCTCAACTGGGACGAGGCCGCAATACAGCAATGGCTGCTTGATATTGCCCGTCCGGCCGCTCTCTTGGACGCCGTTCTCGCCATATTAGCGCCTGAGCAATACACAGCCGTTCGGGCTTTGCTGGACGCAAATGTGCCCCCGGGACAAAGCTGGCCCGTCTCGGCCATCGCAGTGCAACTCATCCATAACCGCATCACTCCCTTCCATTGCGACGTTAACAGCTTCCGGCCTTGGTATGACATACTTGTCACACTGGGGGGCTACGGGGAAGACGGCTATATCGATTTGCGAACCCTGGGATATTCCGTGCCTTATAAACCAGGAACCATGGTTTTCATCCTCGCACGGGTGGTGGAGCACGGCGTTCCTGCGGTTGGTGGATGGCGTACGGTTCTGTCATGGTATAATCGGGCAGAGATAGTTAAGGTTTGGTCTGGAGGGGCGGCGCCTGACGTTTTGCCGCCTGCAGTCTCGGACGTGGTGGATTCCATGGCTCGCTGGACGCTTCTATAGTCGCATGTGCGCCCGTCGTCATATTTTGCCGCGTCAGAATGGCCAGGAGTCATTACCCAGCTTTACCAATGAAAATCCGACCGGCGTGAGAATGGGACCACTGCCCCGCCGCCTGGCCCGTGACAACTCCTGCGTCTGTACCAAAAAATCTGACCCCCTGCGTGCCCATCCGACTGTTTCATCGCCTATGAATGACTGCTGATGCCTTTCAAGCAAAGTCGCTGGCCTCGCCTTGCGCTCCCGGGGATGAATTCGCTCGGCCTACGCCACCGCTGAAGTTATGGTCTGCTCCGCCTGTCTGGTTACGGGTTTCGGTGCGCGCCTATTGTACGGACGACCGCCCGCCACCATTGCCTTTATATGCCGCTCCTGCACCTGCCGTCTCGCCACGCGATGGCCTCCTGGCTCCTCCCCGTCACCTCTCCTGCCCGCATCCCCCGCTGCCTGTGAAAACGCTCCAGTGCGATCGTGTGGCAGGCGGGTCAGCGTGAGGAACAGTGCGTGGGTACAGATGGTAGAAACAGCATAGAGGTCGGGAACGACGTGCGAGCTAACGAAAACGCTGATGTGATGCCAACTCCGGTAAGAGTCAACAAGGGGAGAGGTCTGAGGTCGAATCCGCGTAGGTGTGAAGCGCGGGAAGTCGGTAGAGGGGACGAGCGCCGTGGGACAGGACGTCCGAGGGTTTCGCGGAGGAGGAAGGGGACGGAGTGTGCGAACGCGGAGGAGAGGAGAAGAGGACAAGCGGAGAGATAGATGTGCACGGCGAACGGGCGCTACTACGATGGCGATGGACGAGGGGCGAGGGGCGATAGGCGACGAAGACGATACGATAGAGGCGAGGTCGAATAGATGCGAAGGCAAAGAGTGAGAACACAGCACACGCACGTAGATGCGAGGGAAAATGAACTAGATAGCAACCAGTGCGAGTCGAGTCTAAATACATGCAAATGCGGCCGGCGCGAGGGCGTGACTACGACCGAAACAAGCACCCGAAACATGTCTACAAGCATGGGTGTCATGGCGAGCGTCCGTAAGATAAGATCGGAAACAAGTGGCGGAGAGGGGCAACGAATGTGGCTGACCATGGAGGCCGTGGAATGGGGGATATGCGCAAGGGCGCGGAGCTCGCGCGGGCGTCTGACGGACGCGTGCACGTACCAGCGGTGGTGGATGCACATCAACGCGGTGCGAGGAAGAAGAGCGTGAATGTGGATGCAAGAACGGACAACGGGCATGCGGCGTGCGTGCATGGAGGGAGTCCTCGCGCGGGGATGAGACGTGCGCACGCTGCGAGGCGTCCGATGGACGACGGCGTAGGTTACATATGTACAAATTTTAATGCAAACAGATTGACATGAGCCCATGACGCGAGCAGAGGATGAATACGGCTGCACTCACAAGAGAAGCCGAGGAGTAGAAGCGCGTCTTCCAGCTTGACCCCGGGTCCTGTAGTTGGCCCCAGCTCGGGTTTGGTGGCGCCGAGAACCTTCGCATGGTCGTGATGGCAGTAGTCGAGGATACCACAGCGATGAAACTTTTCTCTTATTGATGTGAGAATGAGGCAACGGAAGCACCAGCCTTGACGTGGAGGCGACAGTCGACGAGGAAGGTGGTGATGACGACGACGGCGACGAAGGTGTGGCAGCTTCAGGCATGTCCTTGTCGCTGGCAGGCTCGCCCTGTGAGAGTGTGCACGGTGTGCGCGTATGAGGTGGACAAGGTTTCAAGATCTGCCCCGGGTGGCCGAGAGGATGCGACGGTCGATGTGAGGAGAGGTGGTGCCGAACTAGCGCGGGATGCTGACCTTCGTCCAGGTTCTGAGCTTTCCATCCGAGCCCTTCGCCCCGCGCCCACCTCCTCGTGCGCGCTCGTTTCGTCCTCATCCTCCGCGTCCTCGTGCGCGCTCGTTTCGTCCTCATCCTCCGCGTCCTCGTGCTCCGCCTCGTCCACACTTGCTTGCGGTTGTCCTGGAGCAGGCTGCGGACACCTGTGGTCACCACGGCTGTATTACAATGCCCCAGGTACATGGGAATAAGCTTTTGCTATTCCTGAGGGCGTTGTTATTGTAATAAACGTGGTGAGGTCTTTAACAATAACAACGCAAGGGGGTCTTGTAATAACTGGTGCTGAGGCTGTTAAAAGCAACGTGGGGTTGTTAAAACTGGCGTAGGGTTGTTAAAACTGACGTGGGGCTGTAAAAAAGGGTGCAGGGTTGTTAAAATCGACGTGGGGCTGTAAAAAAAGGGTGCAGGGCTGTCAAAAAGGGTGCTGGGTTGTTAAAACCGACGTGGGGCTGTTAAAACCGACGTGGGGCTGTTAAAATCGACGTGGGGCTGTAAAAAAGGGTGCAGGGTTGTTAAAATCGACGTGGGGCTGTTAAAACCGACGTAGGGCTGTCAAAAAGCACCTGTGGTCACCACGGCTGTATTACAATGCCCCAGGTACATGGGAATAAGCTTTTGCTATTCCTGAGGGCGTTGTTATTGTAATAAACGTGGTGAGGTCTTTAACAATAACAACGCAAGGGGGTCTTGTAATAACTGGTGCTGAGGCTGTTAAAAGCAACGTGGGGTTGTTAAAACTGGCGTAGGGTTGTTAAAACTGACGTGGGGCTGTAAAAAAGGGTGCAGGGTTGTTAAAATCGACGTGGGGCTGTAAAAAAAGGGTGCAGGGCTGTCAAAAAGGGTGCTGGGTTGTTAAAATCGACGTGGGGCTGTTAAAACCGACGTAGGGCTGTCAAAAAGGGTGCTGGGTTGTTAAAACCGACGTGGGGCTGTTAAAATCGACGTGGGGCTGTCAAAAAAGATGCTGGGTTGTTAAAATCGACGTGGGGCTGTAAAAAAGGGTGCAGGGCTGTTAAAACTGACGTAGGGTTGTTAAAACTGACGTGGGGTTGTTAAAATCGACGTGGGGCTGTAAAAAAAGAATGCAGGGCTGTTAAAACCAACGTGGGGGTATTACAAAACGTGCCAGCTTGTTAAAAGTGACGTGGAGATATTACAGAATGTGCCAGCCTGTAATAACTGACGTAGAAGTATTACAGAACATGCTAGGCTGTAATAACTAACACCAGGGTCCCACTGGGACCTACCTAGCTATAAATAGCCTGGTTCAGGTACTGCTACAGATGGGCATTCTGGCAGGTATAGTGGGCTGGAATTGGGGATAAATGGTTAGCTAGAGATGAGTATGGCTAAACGGATACGTTTGGGCTGGTATAAGCAGCTGGAATGGGGAGCAGTAGCTAGTATTTACCAGTAAATGGGCAGCCTGGGGTGCAGCACAGGGTGGGGAAATCGTCAGGCACTAGTTATTTATCAAAAGAGGCATCTAATAGCTTTCTAACAAATCCAAGATCATGTTGATTGGAGCAGTATTGGTGGAGATACAGATGTACCCCCGTTTTGGCCGATAGGAGCATCTGCTAGAATCAGAACTGGTGGATGGAATCCCCTGGTTCTTGTTGTATACCGTGTGGATTGCCTTCCAATGAGTGGGGTCGAAATCCGATCGGAGAAAAACCCCTTCATTACGGAATAGATTGCTGATTACGCTTCAGCCACAGCGCTTTTGATCTCTCGATAGCCACTTCCCATATGCTCCGATAAGTGTTCTTCTTTTTGCAGTCTTTTCCTCTACTCTACGGAAAAGTGTTCTAGGTGTCATTTTAACAAGAACAGCCCTCTGTACCTTCCTGTGCAGCTGTGCACACTTGCAGACCTTTGCCTCACCCCTCCATAACTACCCATTATATCACCATGGTGTCTTCTGTGTCGAATTGGCACTGCTCAAGGGCCCTAAGATATGTAAGATCATACTTATCAGAACATGTTTGATAGTGTAATGCCCCTATCTGTCCCCCCACTTGCTCCCCCGATCCAATTATATGTGATACTCTGATAGTCTCTTGTGAAGTCGATCAGAACTCGCCTCGAACACAGCTACAAGATGCAGAAAGAACCATGTGAATCGGCCCAGAATTGGTGAAGATGTTCCATTGGAGCCCAGAATGCACCACTGGGCTACAAAGTGTGAGATGAAACCTCTTCACATAACACCCACTCAACCCTGCAAGGAATGGTACACTTGCCCCCACATGTGGCAGAGGTGCTAAGTCATATTCAATATCATCCTGAAACATGTTCCATGTGTTATTGCCATGGGTATATGTGTGTGTGTGCCCTATTTCACATTTGTGTAGAGTGAGGGGCATGGCTGTAGAGCAAAATGAGCCCTGTTTCAGCTGTAGACACTGTTACTTCCTGAGTTCTTCACCGATCTTCGTGATTGTACCTGCGTTGGATAGGTGTGTTCAAGCTCTTATCAGATCTACGCAGTGTACATTTATCGGAGATGGATTCATGTGCTGAGGGGGGCAATGCATGGAGGAGAGATAAGGATGGATATAGCCTAAACAAAGACCGATAATGTTTTCATACTAGTAACATACAGTATACCACAATGGTCAAACAATACAACAAGAACCAGATTGATAAATGGAGCGGTTATGGAGGGGTGAGGCAAAGGTCTGCAAGTGTGCACAGCTGCACAGGAAGGTACAGAGGGCTGTTCTTGTTAAAATGACACCTAGAACACTTTTCCGTAGAGTAGAGGAAAAGACTGCAAAAAGAAGAACACTTATCGGAGCATATGGGAAGTGGCTATCGAGAGATCAAAAGCGCTGTGGCTGAAGCGTAATCAGCAATCTATTCCGTAATGAAGGGGTTTTTCTCCGATCGGATTTCGACCCCACTCATTGGAAGGCAATCCACACGGTATACAACAAGAACCAGGGGATTCCATCCACCAGTTCTGATTCTAGCAGATGCTCCTATCGGCCAAAACGGGGGTACATCTGTATCTCCACCAATACTGCTCCAATCAACATGATCTTGGATTTGTTAGAAAGCTATTAGATGCCTCTTTTGATAAATAACTAGTGCCTGACGATTTCCCCACCCTGTGCTGCACCCCAGGCTGCCCATTTACTGGTAAATACTAGCTACTGCTCCCCATTCCAGCTGCTTATACCAGCCCAAACGTATCCGTTTAGCCATACTCATCTCTAGCTAACCATTTATCCCCAATTCCAGCCCACTATACCTGCCAGAATGCCCATCTGTAGCAGTACCTGAACCAGGCTATTTATAGCTAGGTAGGTCCCAGTGGGACCCTGGTGTTAGTTATTACAGCCTAGCATGTTCTGTAATACTTCTACGTCAGTTATTACAGGCTGGCACATTCTGTAATATCTCCACGTCACTTTTAACAAGCTGGCACGTTTTGTAATACCCCCACGTTGGTTTTAACAGCCCTGCATTCTTTTTTTACAGCCCCACGTCGATTTTAACAACCCCACGTCAGTTTTAACAACCCTACGTCAGTTTTAACAGCCCTGCACCCTTTTTTACAGCCCCACGTCGATTTTAACAACCCAGCATCTTTTTTGACAGCCCCACGTCGATTTTAACAGCCCCACGTCGGTTTTAACAACCCAGCACCCTTTTTGACAGCCCTACGTCGGTTTTAACAGCCCCACGTCGATTTTAACAACCCAGCACCCTTTTTGACAGCCCTGCACCCTTTTTTTACAGCCCCACGTCGATTTTAACAACCCTGCACCCTTTTTTACAGCCCCACGTCAGTTTTAACAACCCTACGCCAGTTTTAACAACCCCACGTTGCTTTTAACAGCCTCAGCACCAGTTATTACAAGACCCCCTTGCGTTGTTATTGTTAAAGACCTCACCACGTTTATTACAATAACAACGCCCTCAGGAATAGCAAAAGCTTATTCCCATGTACCTGGGGCATTGTAATACAGCCGTGGTGACCACAGGTGCTTTTTGACAGCCCTACGTCGGTTTTAACAGCCCCACGTCGATTTTAACAACCCTGCACCCTTTTTTACAGCCCCACGTCGATTTTAACAGCCCCACGTCGGTTTTAACAGCCCCACGTCGGTTTTAACAACCCAGCACCCTTTTTGACAGCCCTGCACCCTTTTTTTACAGCCCCACGTCGATTTTAACAACCCTGCACCCTTTTTTACAGCCCCACGTCAGTTTTAACAACCCTACGCCAGTTTTAACAACCCCACGTTGCTTTTAACAGCCTCAGCACCAGTTATTACAAGACCCCCTTGCGTTGTTATTGTTAAAGACCTCACCACGTTTATTACAATAACAACGCCCTCAGGAATAGCAAAAGCTTATTCCCATGTACCTGGGGCATTGTAATACAGCCGTGGTGACCACAGGTGCTGCGGAGCCATTTCGTGGCCTTGCCCGCATCCATCCCGATCTCCGCCGCGAGTCTTTGCAGGCCTTCAATCGAAGGTGTCTTTGTCCGCTCGAAAAGCTTCTTCAGGGCCTCGAGCTGCCACGGCTCGGCGCGACGAACGCTTTGGGGTACACCTTCGGCCGTGGGAGCGC
>NW_025954511.1:0-25859 GCF_022376455.1 Epithele typhae | reverse complement strand
GGGATGCAGAGCGAGGTGGGCATCGACGAGGGCGTCCCGAGTTGGCACAGCAGCGCCCCGACAGAGGTGGCTGGTGAAGCAAACAGCTTGTGCTCAGCCCACGGAACTGTGGTGGGATCAGAGGAGGTCACGCGTCAGTTGGTTTTGATGGCGAGGACAGGCTGTGGAGCCGACGTACGGAGGCGCAGGTATTGTGCAATGTCTGCGAGTGGCTATCAGTCGTCGGCGACTGTGCGGGTGTCAGCGCGAATGCCTCTGAGGAACGCGAGATAAGGGGATGAACGGGTGATTAGAAACAGGAGCAAGTACAGCTGCAGCCAAGGCCGAGCGTGCCTCGCAAATTGGCCACCGGGGTGACTTCTGCAGAACGCCCAGCACGCTCCCCTCGATTCGGCGCATGCAGGGCGCCGCGCATCAGAGACGCGTTTCGTCTCGTTGGTGCCAGGGTCGTTCCGGGATCTACACTGTCGACTAGTCTAGCGAACTGGTGCAGTAAAGTCGACCGCAATGAAGAAGAAGCATGCACAGATGTAGGGGGACGAATATGCCAGGACGAGCAAAGAAGGCATGGAATTTGGATGAAGGATTGGCACTTACAGATAGATAGCTAGTCGCACCTTCACCGTGCGTCTCCCGCTCTGACGTTTTCCTGCCCTACCGTCACTTTCGACCGTCTTCCTAGAAAAGCTGTCCTTGGTGCCCGCCTCCGCGTTGACTCGACTTGTCCAACACCCGGCGCTCCCGTGCCGTCGACCGCAACAGCTTGCACGTCGCCGATTCTATTGTTTCCGGAGAGTGGGGTTGGTTGATAAACCGGAGTCAGGGATGGGAATTATAGTCTCATAAGAAGCTCGAGAAAGGAATGGGAACGCCCAGGGATCGGTGGGAGGAGACAAGAATGCGTATGATAGGCGCCTGAAATTCTGGCCTCCGAGTCCGGAGTCCGCGAGCCGGGCCGCGGCGAAGGCTGTGTTCACCGACTTGACTCTCCACCATGATGAAGAGAAACAAAGGTGTGCATTCGGACCCCATGTTCGGACGTCGACATCATTCACACCTTCCAAAACAGATCCTTCAGTCCTCGACTCCTGTGTCGCGAGCGAGGAGCGCGCTTCAAGTTCTTCATCACCGATTTCTCCTTCGCTCGCCCTTCTTCACCGTCTCCCGGGCACCGCCGGCGCCTCTTCCTGCACCCATCTGCAACCAAGATTCCCGCCGTGACCGCGTCCGCGCCCCCCACTGAACCTCGCCTTGCCGGTGACATCTCCCCCTCTTCTGCGCACCGCCTGCACCGTGCACGTCCGCGTCCTCCACCGCTGGTGACGCAGTCCCCACCTCTCCCTCCTCTTCCTGCGCTCATTTCCGCGCTTGCGGAGGCGCGGCGGCACGCTGCGAGGGCTCGCGATAGCTCCCGCGTTGGCCGAGCTTGACGAAGGCGCACGAACAGCGGGGACGCGTCGGAAGACAAGAAGGAGGGCGACGACTCGGCAAGGAGGTGTTCGAGGGCGACGTCGTGCGTTCGTCGGAGCTCGACGACACCCTCCCAGCTCAGCGTCACCGGTAACGGGGCGAGTGGTGTTGCGGCAGTGGATGCCCCGCTGGAGAAGGGCGCGAAGGGGTGCGTGATGCTCGCGCGCGACGACAAGATGACAGTCACTGATGTGGACGTTGGTTGTACAGTGGATCGCCGTGATCAACACGCTCATTCCCAAAGTCTCTTCCCTATCCACCCGCTCGGATTTCGCCATTCCACTCCCGGCTTTCGTTATCGAGTCCGAGCTCTTTCCTCCCGACCTCAAGGGAACCGGTGTTCAACGCGCACGCATCCGTGCAGGCGAACAGGCCTCAGGTTGACGACCGTGTCGACTACCACGTGGGTGTTCTAGTCTCTTCTCGTCTCTCTCTTCTCTCTCTTCTCCTCCCTCACACCTCGGTGCCCGCCCAGCTGTGGATTCGTTGCCTGCACGAAGTCCTCCCGTTCCCGCTCCCGTCAGAAAGCAGATCTCCCCCAGCACACGCTCGTCAAGCCGGACGTGTATACCAGCTGGGACAGTAGCTGAGTCTACTCCGTCGACAAGCCGCCCTCCGTCGTCCGCAAGCTCATCCACTTCCCCTCCACCTCCAACCCAATTACCACCAGGCTCCGCTCCAACACCCGAGCGTCCGCGGCTGCCCCAGTATGCCATGTTGCGACACCACTCCCGTATTGGCGCAGTCGTTCGCCGATCCCCGCCGATCGCTCTGCATCCGCATGCCGGCCGCCGGGCAAGCGGGCTAGGAGAAAGTGAAGATATCGCGGGCGAGTCCTTCTGCGCCGACCCGCTCATCCGGCGACAGCGCGCGCCGCTGCGGAGGCCGCTCGATGGCGAGCACCAAAAAGCCCAGTCAAGCATCCACGTCGTTGCCTGCTCGCCATATCCCCGGACCTGCTTTCGCCTATATTCTCTCTCTCTCGCATGTACCTGCATGGAGTTCTCCGCTGCGGCACTCAAGGCCCCTCGACCTCCAGAACACGGACGATGGGCACATCGAGAAGGACATCACCGACGTATGCCGCTCGCAGTATTGGTGCGTTCCTTCGCCTGCCGCGAACACGTAGTCATGACCGCGGGCGGCGTTGGGTGACTTCGTGGAGGGGCTCGAAGGGCGCTGGACGCTCGTGTGCTCGTGGCCCGCTCTCCGTGCATTTCGCGCCTTCTCGTCTCTCTCCCCCGATCTCTGTGGAGCATTTTAGCCGTTCACGCTGCCGTCTGTTTTACCCTTGGCTTTCCTCGCGCCAGGTCGGTTACTAACGCCTTCTTTCTCACCACACAGACGCTGTGTCGACTCATCCAAAGCGTTCTCACTCACTCCCAGGTTCTCCCGCTTCTTCCACGACCCGATCCTGCCTAACCCGCAGTCCCCTCTGCTCGAGCTCCCGCTCCCACCTATCGCCCCACCAATCTCGCCCAACCCAAGCGCGCCATGGAACAGCCCCATTTCCATCTTCCTACCCGTCTTTGTCCGCGCGCGCGCTAAGGCGGGAGGACCTCTTGGCAGCTCCCACGCGCTTGCGTCGGCGGAGTGCGCGCCGCTCCCGCGCGTGCACGAGCATGCGCACCTTGCGCTCGGAGGGTGCAAGACACGGCCGACGTTTCGCGCGGTCCTTTTCCTCCCGGGCGCGGAGTGAGGCGTGTTCCCGAACCGGACGGTTGACGAGGGGCCGCAGTTCGAGTTTGTGGGCTGCGCGCCGTGCGCGTGAATGTGAGGACGCAGGCCTGCGGACGCTTGGGACCGGGCGCGGAGGGGATCTGGCGCTTCGCTTTGACCCACCCTCCGCGTTCTTCGCGGTTCGGTGTCCCTCTCTGCGCCTTCAATCCCTTCCGCGGCTGGCCACGTCCGCGAGCACTCTCCACCCGCACGCAATAACATCAGGCCACCCTGCGCTCGCTTGCCGTCGCGCTCCTGCTCTCTGGGTGAGCAGAGGCATTCGGTTGTCTCCAGGACCTGATGCGAACTCTCGAAAGGCCACTCAGGTACAATGCAAATGCGCGAGAAACCCTGCGCCCGCGCGTTAACGCAGTTGCTCTGTCGCTACGTGCACGACGCCTTTCAGGATTACGACGTGCGTGGCGTATTCTTTCAGATCCTACAGTGCTAATGCATATACACGTCATCCCTCCGCTGATCTCCAGCCCCCTTGGGTTCAGATCCCGGCCCAGGAATTTCCCCATCCGCCGTCGTTGAGCCTTGTCCAAGCCAAGCCTGGGATGACCCCGCGCACCCGACAGATGGTCGAGGCGGACAGCTACACGAAGGTGGGTGCCAACTCCCCTCTTCCCTGGATGTCGATATCACCGCGCAGAGCGCGCTTGCATGTGTGCGGCGGCGTCGCAGGCACGCGCTCAGGGCAGGATGGTGTTCAGCGAATGCAAGCCCCGCGCGGCGGTGTGCAGGTGGACGACGGTCGCACGTCGTCCGCGTGTCCTCACGGCGGGAGCGAGACCAGTCTCGCGCCCTCCGTAACGCCTCCCGACGCGACCGCCATTAGGACCCGTAATAGATAGGGAAGCAGCGTACCCAAACGGCCCCGTTTTGGGCGGGGATGTCGATGAGGGAGGCCCTGCCAATAACCCGTCCAAATGGACCAGCCGCTTGATGGTGGATGATCGGCCCGATTCTCCCGGTCTATCCGCGTTCGCTGTACCTGCCGTGCATGCACTCGCAGAACAACGAGGGGAAGACCGCGGCGCTGCGCGAGCCACTGGCGCGTCCAATCCCCAGCTAATCGCCGCATCCTGGTTTCAGATATCGCGCTGCTCCATCCGGCGATCTGAGCGTCTCGGCGATGGCGGGGACCGCTCCAGCCCCGACGGCGAACGCGCCCCGAGCGCCCACATCTCCGCCGGGAGCCTCCGCTCGCGGCCAGCCAGGTATATGCAGCGCTCGAGACACGGTTGCCGAGCCCTCATCGAGAGGAAGCCAGACCTGGAGCGGAGGGGGCAACACGTCCTTCTACTACATGGCGGTGATCACTGTTTGCTGTGTGCACGCCGCGCGATCTGCGGGGAAGTAATTCCCGCGTTCCCAGTGTTAGTGGCATGCAGTACCTGCACACTGTGGCTGTCCGGCACAGAAATATAGCTTTCGCCGCGGTGCTTCCCACCACACGTATACATGTGCGCCTAATCCGCGACTCGACATCTCAGACCACGTTCCTGGCTTCGATACTCACTTGGCAGCCAAGACGCGTGATTTTCACGCATCGGACGTGCACACTCGCGTGTGGACTCGCAACGGGCCCAGAGAGCACGACTTGAAAACTCCAGCCACCGACGAGCGTCCAAGGCCCAAGTCGGTGCGGAAGGCACGAGGCTCAAGCTTCGAATTCTCGCGCACAGCTCTCCGACAATGGAGACGCCGCTATAAGCACGCCGAGGACGCGTGCGCCGATAGCCCATGCCTTCCCCCACAGATTCCCCCATGGCTCATCCGCCACGTCCCGGTCCCGGACAGCGACCCCTCGTCGCCACCGAAGGCATCTCGGACGACGTGCTCGCCAACTCGATCACCATTCTCGAGGCCCTCAAGGATGCTGCAAGCGCTGTCGGGGCCGTCCCCTTCCTCGGCGGCATCATCGCCACTGCACTCGGAATCGCGAAGGCCGTCGAGGTGCGCATTCCTCACATTCGCTCGGCTGCGTCTGCGCCGTCCTCATCTCTCACGACAGCAATCGAGAGCGAACACAGAAGCGTTCGTCTCCGTCGCTGAGCGCGCGGCCGCCCTCGCCGAGTACGTTCAAAAGAAGACTCTGGGCTCGAACGGGGGGACGATCGGCGTGGACATGCAGGTCATCTTGCAGGAGCTACACAGGTCGGTGGTTCCATCCTGCTCGTGGAACGGCTCAGTCACCGGATCGGGATGTAGCGCTCTGGTGAAGGTGCAAGACGCAGTCAAGCGAGAGCTGGAGAAGGGGCGCTTCAATCGTTTCTTCCGACGGGCAAAGCTTCACGGGAAGGCGCAGGAATGCCTACTGAAGCTGGACGATGCGTGGCGTTCGTTTGACGTAGGTGTGGTCTGGTCGAACCCAGCAAAATGCTGACAGAACGTCCACACAGACCGCGATCCTGGTGCGACTGGAGCGCCAGGTTGAATCGCTTAGGAGCCAGGTTGAGTCGCAAGCTCCATTCGAACCCGGCTCCTTGGTCAGTGCCTCCGCTCTGCCGACCACGGCGTTATTCTCACAGATGCTGTCAGGTACGATACGTGCCGTTGACAGATATCCAGCGCACAGAAGCCCACACGAAGATCCCGTACAGAACCAGGACCCACCACGGTTATCAATACAGCGCTATATTGGGTACTCGTCCGGTGACAGTGCGCACGTATGGTCACAAGCTCAAGGATGTACGTACCATGGTCCAGTCGATGCATGATCCTTCTTACCACTGGTTTTCGCACAGAACGTTTTCGAAAGCATTCAAATATACTCTGAGAACAAGTATGTGCTCATCTATTTAGCAGTACGATTGCGTTTCCGATGAAGTATGCATAGCCATGAGTACCACGAAACCTTCAGCAATGTGATCGCTATGGCTCGCCCTCAGGCCGGAACCCAATTCTATATCCTTGACGGTAGTGTTCCCTTTCTGCCTTAATCATGCAGCTACCAAATGTATTTTCAGGTACACGACACTCCATATTGGCAGACTTCGAAAGCAAGGACCCCGTGATTTGGGCTCAGAAGCTGTTTCAGCATGTGAGCACTTCTTGTATTGTCAAAGGAAAGGTCGCTAAGAGCGGAAACGTTTCAGTTGGTCGATGCAGCTGTGAGCCCACATTCATCCGCAAAGTATCCGCATTAAAACTCCTCCAGAGCGCAGTTAAATTCGTTGAAGATCGGGCAATGCTCCCCCTGTATTCTGTAATTGTCTCTCTTTCCTCGCTCTTTCAAACCTAAAATCTCAAATGTCTCACAGGACGAAACAGTGATTTCCTCACATAAGGGGCCCTGCTTACCTTCCGCCGGAATCGATTCGCATGGTCAGCTCGTTTTTGATGTGCAAGATCTGGAGCGTGGGAATACATCCTGTCTAATTGCATGCATCTCTGGCCTCTATTCAGAGGTAAAATCCTCATTATGTTCATTATCCTAGCGTTTACTGATGCTTTTATAAAGGCCCACAGAGACCATAGGCACCACTTCCTTCCCGGTACAGACCGTCCTATTCCACCTCTATTTCAGGCTCATATACCATCTGCAGAGGCTCCAGTTGTGCACGACTCGGGGTTCACTTTTGATGCTCTGGTACAGGCGCGCGACCATGTCTCTCATTCCAATTTCTCCCGTCTCTGGGATTTTGTTGCTAGATATATACCGTTCCACAACCTAGAAATCGCTGACAACGATGCCAAGCCGGGCGACTATGGGTACATTACAAATCACCCCAACGGCCCCCGTTTCACGTACCTCGGTAATATCGATGATGTCTTCGAATCCTCAGTCGATATTGTGCATTACGAGCGTCAGATTCATCACAACATGCGTACGACCCCGTTCAAGCACTCCACTTGGTCAGAAAACGCAGTCGAGAGGTCAGGATTGTTCAGCCATCTGTTTAAAGCATCGTTTTTATCATCCCATCCTCGGCAGCGAGGAATTCACCATTGTTCCATCCCAGAACGACCCGGGTCGTTGGCGCATCGGCCAACAAGTCCTTTCCGGGATGCCATCATACGCATGCGACAAATTCTTCACCGACCACGCACTACGTCTGTCCCGCCTACATGGTATAGACCTATCGGATCTCTTTCTCGGTAAGCTCACTGGTTCCCCTGAATCACTCTGGTGCTGATGTTGCGACAGTCCAATGCCGCAATTATGGGGCGTGGGTGTGCACTAGCGAAGATCACACGCACGGTACACACAGTGCGTACGATGTGACATTTAACGTCATCCACGATCTCTTACAAATGACTGTGGATACAGCAACGGCGTGGCTTCACAAGCAGCCACTTGACGAGCACGGGGTGCTCCACAAGCCGTGGGCGTACTGGTCCTTTGATGAGGAGCCAGTGCCCGTAGGGCACCCGCCGCCAGACGTTCCACAGGGCCCTGGATGCTTCCGGGTGAGGTACGTCGTTTTCAGGGTTGCATGCGCGTGATACCTGTGCTGATGCGAATCTGCAACAACTGCAGATCGCCAGTGTTGTATGCCATGGGTGTCGGTCCGTTTATTGCTCGAATGAAGGTCATGCTGGCGGAGGCCAGCGAACGTGATCGGTGCGCCGGCACACACTGGAAAGCCATGGACACTGACAAGATTGCGCCGCGCACGGGGCACTCATGCGCCGGAGAGAGCTCAGACGACGATGACGATGCGGGGTACCACACGGCGACGAGTGGATAAGAAACGACGGATTAGTATTCCCTAGATTCTACGCACGTACCACGTCGCCTACGAGGGGGGCCGAGAAATGGAGTCGCTCCCCAATTGTATCGAGCACAAGTACCCAATATTTCATGTCGCGACCGCGCCCGACGCGTTCCCGTTTCCACTGTTCCACTCCACCTCCGCTGCGGCCTCGGCCCGCGCTCGGCGAACGCTGATGGGACGCTAACGCCGGGAGGCGCGCGAAAGGGGGATGCGAAGGGATCGCGTGCGAGCTCGTCGAGCTTGTACCACGGGAAGTCGGCCCGGCGCGAGAGGGGAAGGCGAGCGCGAGAAGGAGAAGGAGGGAGCGCGATGCGCGCGGAGACGATGTGGAGGACGGCGAGACGGCTGAGGCGGATGGCGGAGGACGGACGTGCGGAAGGCGGAGGACTGACGTGCGGGAGGCGGCGGCGGCGGTGGACTGAGGGCGGACTTGGGTGAGTGACACGCACGATATGGGGGCGTCGAAAACTGTAGATAGAGCACAAAGACTGCTAGAATATATACATGAGGGCGCAGGCGTCGTAGCAACGAAGTCCGAGAGGGTAGGAGGGCATGTCGGCGAGGAAATGAGGTAGAATAGTCTAAAAGAACGCAGAGGGGAGGACGAGCGAGCGTAAGGCAGAGGCCAGGTAGCGGACACATGATCGTAAACTATGAAAGAGAAACATACGGGGGTGGTTGGTAGAGCGGAGCAAGTTCCGAGTGAGCTGGGATAGCGTAATCCGAGACCGAAGGGAGCGGGAACGGAGCGGAGCGGGGAAATGTGGGACATCGAGGAAATACAGAACGTTCGGAAAGGAATCATGGGGTGCGGGGAGGTGATCGAGAAGCGTCCGGACGCGCGGGGAACAAGTGAGACGTCCGAGAGCGTGGTGGGCTTGGCTGTCGGCGAGGCTATCAGCCTTGTCTGGCTCGCGCGCATGAGCAGTGGGTGGCAGCGGCGATGTCGGTCAGCGCGCGCGTCGATGTGCGTTGCACAGGGTCTTGTTAGCGGCGATGTCTCGGTGGTGTCGGTGATGGGGTGGTCGGTGCGTTGCGCGGGCTGGTGGGCGTGCGGTTGGAGTTGGTTCGCGTCGCGGTGGTTTGGTACGATGCGCGCTGCGCGCGCTTGGCCGCGCGCGGTGCGCATCAACGCACCCTCTCAAAGTGCGCGCGGAAGTGCTGGAACTGCGCGATCGCCTTCTCGGAGCACGCCGCGCCGGGCACGACGTCCCCAGACCGTCGCCGCCCACGAGCGCGAGCCGCAGGAGACAAGCGAGACGTGTCTGGGCGAGCTAGCTGAGCTCGCGAGGGCGGTGCGGGAAGGTCGAGGCCCGTGGGGGGCGGGCAGTGGGGAGAGTCGGCCGGTCGGGATGCAGAGCGAGGTGGGCGTCGAGGAGGGCGTCCCGAGTTGGCACAGCAGCGCGCCGAAAGAGGCGGCTGGTGAACCAAAGAGCTTGTGCCCAGCCCACAGAACTATGGTGGGATGGGATGCGGGCATGTGTGAGTTGATAACGAGGACAGGCTGTGGAGTCGACGTACGGGGGCGCAGGTATTGTGCAACGTTCGCGAGTGGCCATCTGTCGTCGGGGACTTTCAATGCGGGAGTCAGTGCGAGGGTCTCTGAGGAACGCGACAAAAGCGGATAGACGGGTGATCAGAAGGAGGAGCACGTACAGCCACAGTCAAGGTCGAGCGTGCCTCGCACATTCGCCACCGGTGTGGCTTCTGCGGCACGCCGCTCCCCTCGATTCAGAGCATGGGCGTCGTGCATCAGAGACGCATTTCGTCTCATCGGTGCCGGGATCTACACTGTCGACCCGTGTGGCGTACCGACGCAGTTCCATCGACCTCAATGAAGGTGAACCATGCGCAGGTTTAGATGGACGAGCGTGCCAGCATGGGCGAGGGGAGGCATGAAATTTGGGTGAAGAATTGGCAACTTACAGATAGATAGCTAGTTCGCGCTTTTATCGTACCTCCCTCGCTCCTGACACGTTTGGCTCGAGCCCCCTACCGCCACCTTCGACCGTCTTCCCTAGCCTTCACAAGGGAAAGCTGTCCCTCGATGCCCCGCGTCCCCGTTACTCGACCTCTCCAGCACCCGGCGCTCCCGTGTCGTCACCCTTAACAGCTTGCACGTCGCCAAGTCCATTGTTGGGTGCGTTGATAGCCAGAACCAGCAATACGATATAGTCTCATAGAAGCTCGAGAGAGAATGGAAAACGCGGTGGAGAGAGAGAATGAGGAGGATAGGCGCCTGAAAATCCTCGCTTCCGGAGTCCGAAGTCCGCGAGCCGGGCCGCGGCGCAGATGTCCACCGACTTGACTCTCCACCACGATGAAGAGAAACAATGGTTTGCATTCGGTCCCTATGTTCGGACGTCGACATCGTTCACATCTTCCACCACAGATCCTTGACTCCTCGCCTCCTGTGTCGCGAGCGAGGAGCGCACTTCATCAACGATTTCTCCTTCGCTCGCCCTTCTTCACCGTCACCCGGGCACCGCCTCTTCCTAAACCCACACCGTCGTCGCGTCTGCAACCACGATTCCCGCCGTGACCGCATCCGCGCCCTCCACTGAACCTCGCCCCGCCAGTGACATCTCCCCCTCTTCTGCGCACCCATACCATGGCGCCTGCACGGTGCACGTCCGCGTCCTCCACCGCTAGTGACGTCCCCACCTCTCCCTCCTCTTCTCGCGCTCATTTCCGCGCTCGCCCTCTCAGAGCGCGGGCAACTGCGCGCGCGGAGAGGGCCAGGACTGCATTATCGCCTTCTCGGAGTACGCCGCGCCAGGCACGACGTCGGGCACGCCCTCGCCCTCGTCCCGCGCGGCGCTGTGCAGACCCCAGACCGTCGCGGCCCACGAGCGCGCGCCACAGTAGACGAAAGACACGCGGCCAGCGAGGGCATTGAGAGACGTAGGTGCGCCGGAGCTGCCGAGGTACGCGGTGGGAGTGTGGGGTCCTGGTGAGACTGGCAATCCCGGATCGGCCAGTTGGGGCGCAGGGCAAGGTGCGCCGCGTCGTCGAGGGCGTCGTTTGAGACGAGCGGCGCGCCGAAGGAGGAGACTTTCTGCAGGGATGGGGTGAACCAAGCGAAACCGAGTATACAGCGACGGGGAACGGACAAGCATGGCGGGGAGCTCCGAGCAAAACATAAACATCTGCCACACCACCATGAGCAGACTAAAAGACCGATCTGAGAAAAAGGCAACTTGACTCACGATTCATACGGCACCGGTGGGCCTGCCGGGGCGACCCGGATCTGACGAGCTCGTGATGAAGCTGCCGCCGTTCGGGTTGGTCGTGCTTTGGGAGGCTTGCGTCGGGGCCGACGGGCTTGATGTGTCCGACACTGTGGGCGTGCCGGTGCCGCCGCTCTCGTTCGTCGTAGCCGATGAGGCAGGCGTCGTCGCCGACTGGCTGTCCCCAGGGATCGCCATCGTCGAGGACGTCACGGCGTTGCTGTAGCCCTTGCTGACCGTGGAACCTACAACCCCGCCCGCGGCGGCGGCGACGGCGACGACGATACCCACGAGGATGATCAGCAGCCATTTGCATCTCTTGTACCACGCCCGCGCAGGATGCGATCCGTGTTCGAGCTGCTCTCCGACCCTGTTCGGCTCGACGTGCTTCACGGGCAAATTCCCGGTGGGTGCGCCGCCCTGGCCGTCTTCAGACTTAGGCTTTCTGCGGGCGCTGGCGATCAGCTTTCGATCTCAAAGGGGGCAAACGACCGCGCTCGTTGACCATGCAAGGACGCGTGTGGGACCGCTCAGGGGGGGGGGGGGGGCAAGGCGTACTCACCAGGGCCATGAACAGCGAAGTGTCATACGGCAACGGTGACGGCGGCCTTGCTGCTGGAGGCTCCGAGTGGATGACGACGGCCATGGCGTGGAGGAAGGAGTAGTTGGGTGACCACTGACGCCCCCACCATGCGTGGGGGGGCGTCCTTTCAACGAGAGCTCCTCGTCTTCGCCTCGGGAGGAACCTTGTCACAGCCGAGTCGCGGGGAAAGTTAAACGCGTGCAGCGCATCAAGCGTGATCATCTGCCAATTTGTCGGCGTTCGTCGTATGATCGAGAAGGAGTGTCGGATTGAGTGTGACGGAGGCGAAGAGCGTAGTCGTAGTGCGTCTGCACGAACTCGTTGCCATCGTGACTTCGAGTGTGCAGGGATGGTACCACAAAAATTGGACTGAGTGCGATCGAGCCGAACGACGAACTCCACGGGCCGACCCGCTGCTGTTGTGATAGACTCGGCCACCAGACTTCCTACGCGACGAGGGAGATGCGGATTCTGCAAAACAGAAAACTGTGATTAAAACGCCCAGATCATGGGGCAATGTTCCTCGCTCACCTCCAAGATCTCGTCAAGCAGACTCCGCCAGATTGAATTTCCGCATTGTGAGCGCATAGACACAGAGACGCATATCCAAGAGAAAGGGAAACGGCAGGGAGCACATGCCGTCAGGACTGAGGGCTATGTTCTTAGCTCGCCTTTGCGCGAAACGCGAAGATGGGAAGACAGAAATACGATGCGATGATACACACTGGTCAGGCAATACTTCAATCTCCTACGCCGCAGCCTCATCGCTGACGCGCGAACTCGGCAGGTGGAGCTTCCACTCCTGTTTGGGGAAATCCGGCTGCGCCCGTTGTCGACGGGGCTGACGTGCTTGCGCTTTTCGTGTACCTCCGTGCGCGTGGCCCAGCTATCCAGGTGACCTAGGCCGGGACTCAGGGGATCCGCACCCTCCTCGACGTCGAGGGTCTTGCTGAGCTTTTTGGCAAAATCTTCCAGTTCATGCTGCAGCGACGCGGCCTCCGCGCAGTTCTCGTCTGTGAGCCTCAGGAGACGCGGGAGGACATTGGAACCACTGACTACGTACAGATTCGAGGTGAGCAGACAACACGACGGTGGGGAAGGCTGAGCGTACTTTGGTCTGCACACCGTCTTCACTCCTCGCAGGAAAAAGGGGAGGGCACAGGGTCCTGTCTTGGACTAGGAACCGCGATGATGCAAACGTCAGCAGTGCAGCAACGCACGTCTGTGGTTTGGCCCTCCACTGCTTTAACAAGCCACACCAAAGCCGATCGCGAGCATACTTGTGCCAGGCGTCTCGTTACGGTACGGCCTCCGCTTCGGAGTATCAGGGACCGAGTCAAATTGCGAACGCACATCCGCCATCTTCCCAGGCGGACTCGAGACCTGAGAGCAAGCCTGAACGTGGGTGCAATAACCGAGCATCGAGGACCCAGCAGCCCACATGATCTGGGGGGATGGCAAGCGGTCAGTCACAGCACATCAGCTATAGTTCAGCGAAGAATGAGACATACGCGGCTTGTAGATCATTGACTGCAGTCTTGTGCATGGTACAGACGAACGCAGACGGCGCGCGGAGGTGTCCATGAAATGAATACGAACGATGAAGTACGATGTGAAAGAGCATGGCAAGGAATTGTACTGCGGCGGGACGGGGTGAACTAATCCAGACCTAGCATACAGAGTCCGCGAATGAAGCACAGCGGGGAGCAAAACACGAACGTCTGCAACACCATCGTAAGTGTGCTGAAAGATCGCTCCGCAAAAAGTGGAAACCTCACGCTTCATAGGTCTACCAGGGCTACCCGGATCTGACGAGCTCATGTTCAAGCTGCCGCCATTCGAGTTGTTCATGCTTTAGGAAGCTTCCTTCGGAGGGCCTGATGCGTCCGACGCTGTGGGCGGGTCGATGTCGCCGCCCTCGTTCGTCGTGGCCAGTGAGGCGGGCGTCGTCGCCGACTGGCGGTCCCCGGGTTCGCCGTCCAGAATTGAAGATCCCGGTCTGCGACGGTGAAGACGGTGAAGACGGAGGGAGTCGATGTATGCGCCGGTCGCCCGGCCGTCTCCCGTCGACCCGGCCCTGCATGCCCACCATCCTTCCCTGTGACCATCACCGGGCGACATTGACTTCCGCCACCGCCCACCATTCGCCATCCACCGACCGCAGGAGAATAGAGGATGGAGGGACGGCTCACCTACTTCTCTGCACGGGTTGGGACCGGCACGCTAGCGATCAAGCGCTCATCGTAGGAGGTGTTGTTTCTTGACCAGGGCGTCCGTTACGGACTGGAGAGAACAAGTGGAGAGGGAGGGGAGAGGGGAGCGCAGCGTGCGGAGCAGACGAAGAGGCGGCGCGGCCCAAGAGCGAGCAGTTCGGAGGTCGGGGTAGATGATGGAGGAGGAGGATGGACGTCCTGAACACACCCGACAGAGACGAAGCCGCGGAGGTGGGGCCGCATTGAGGGGAGATGGGCGACGTGGCCACAGCGACGGCGCACGCGCGACCGCTCTAGTCAAGCTTAGGTTTGAGCGCTGAGCGCTGATGTAGGCGCCGTATGCACCTGCTGACTGCACAGTGGGTATTGGCAGGCTGGCTGAGGGCTCTTCAAGATGCGCTATCGCGTCGCCTGGTGGGTTGTCTCCGTTTTGCTGCTCCAGTTGTATTCTCTCATTTGCGAAATTCGAACGCGCTCCCGTTTTTGTCCAGGATCGCGTTGAAGTCTTCGACTCTACTTACGCTGTCCAGCCTTAAGAACTCGAACTCGCCCCTGGAGCGCCGCGACTCCCTACGCCGGGGGCACTCGAGCAGGATGTGCTCCTGCAGCTGGCCTTGCAAGGCGTGGCACGTCGGGCAGTCCGTGGGCTCGAAGTTCTTCGGGAAGAACGACCCTCACGACGTGCAGCCCAGGGGCGTGTGAGATGAGTCGGGAAATAGACGATGACGTCTGTGCATTCCCGGATCCTGCCTTGCCGCGCCGGTCTAGGGGCGCGGTCTGGGAGTCAAAAGACCATGTCCTCCTCACAAGCTCCCTGCTCAGAAAAGCCAGGACCTGCCAAAATGACAGTCTGCGGCGCCCAGCCCATGAACGAGGTCGACGAGAAGCCGCCGAGATATCAAGCGCACGACAACCTTACCACGACACACACCCACGTGGGCGACAACATCTGCATAGTCGCCACCGCCGCGTTCGCCCCCTCAGCACACAAGAAGCCCTGCTCGACTTTCAGTGAGTGTCCTCTCCTCCTTCTCGCCTCACGGGCTAATCTACCACGGGGCCAGAAACTATTTGGAGAGGCTTCCACCGGGCCGTGCGCCGCCGCGAGTCCTGCCCCCCCGTCGAGTTCGCGGTGCACGTCGTGGTCACCACCGGGGCCACTCAGCTCGTGGGCACCTATCTTGCGGTCCCTCCCGAAGTGATAGGGGTGGTACCGTACAGCGTACTGCACGTACTGATAGCGCTTGCATCACTCAAACAAGGAGCCGACATCTTCGGTCCGAAGTTTTGGCACACCTTAGTCGATGCATTTGAACGGGCCCAACGGGACGGATCGGTGCCCAGGCTCGAGGCAGCCCTCCTCAAGTGCTATTACGACTGGCGCCTCAACTTCTCAGACGATGCATTCAAACTGGTTCACCAGGACGGGTCGACGGCGAAGTTAGAGGCAGCCCTCCTCATGTTATTATGAGCGGCACTCGAATTTTCTTGCTGCTAGGGCGGTGGTACGTCTCGGCGTCGATGTCATTGCTGCGTCTAGATGCGGTTCGGTCGCTAACGAACGTTCCAGACATGTACGTTTCGTCGGAAGTCTTGCACTGCCTGTGATTACATCGGCTAGAATATATTACGTACGGGAGCGGCAGCCCGCTGTGGCTCTCACTTGAAGTGCGTGCAGGGTGCTGATGGACTCATTTCAAAGACTTCCTGAGTCCTGTGCTAGCACCCTTTGGTAGGTACACAATGTGCCGCCGTTTCGCATTGTCGCCTTTGCGCGCGCGCGAGTCGTATGGCATGACTGATCGATGACGCGGCGCAGCCGCCGAGCACTCGTCCAACAAAGCATCATCCCGCCGCCGCGCATCACGGTCCTGGACCCCCAAGTTCTCCGACGGCGAAGTGTGTACACGGGTCATCACATGACTCCGTATACAGCTGCGTGCAGGTACATAGCTTGTCCAGGCGCCGAAAAACGCGACGCGCGTCGAAATTTCACTCGAAATTCGTCAGAAATTCGCCAGTGGTGACGAGCTCGCGTGTTTTTTCTCTCATCTCCTTCGCTATAGGATCGATCGATGGGAAGTTGAAGAGCTCATCGGGCGCGTGTTTTCGGCACTCTCAACGGCTCAGCTGCGCAGGTCCGGCGGCTATGGGCGACGACTCATCTCACCTACTTCCCCGGAGGGCCTCAGGTAAGTCCACCCTTGCCAGAGCCCGCTAGTTGTCCCAGTGCTCAATCCGCCGTGACCCCGTGCTACCGGTGGCCTACTCCCCTCGCTCTTGCAGCTTGACATGGACCCATCTGTTGGATCTTTGATACTGGGATCTGGTGGGCCGTCGCCGAGCTTGCATGCTTGAACAGGGCACGTTTCCACCCTGGTGGCCTCGCTGCTTCCCACTCGGTAGAACACGGGTACCGACACCTAGACAGGACACAGTGCAGAACTTCCTCGGATCCAGCTAGGTGCGTAGGTTTCTGGCCCCCTCTCCTCTGAGCTCTCCTCAAACCTCCCCACCCCGCCATCATGTTTTGTGCGATATCCTGTGCGTCGTGACCCCGCAACGATATGGGAGGACCGGATGGTGTTCTAAAGAGCATGAATGACCTTGCACGGTCTCACCACCTACGACCCATATATCCACCGCGGACACGAGCCAACCCGTGGGTCGGGCTCGACTCTCAAACGCCTTGCTATCCTTCTCTCGCGTCTTCTTCCTCTTCCTCCTCCTCAGCATTCACGTCCCCCTGCGCTGCCTCCTCCTCATACTCGTCTTCTCAGAATTTCTCCCACGCTCGCCGTGCTCCACTCGGTCGCCTACATCTCCACACAGCCCACACTCTTCCAGTTCGTGGACGAGCATGGAGTCAGAATGCCTCCTGGCTCCATGACCCCGGTCCTCCTCACCCCGACTTGGTCCTCTCGCGCACGCACGAGGGCCGGAAGATCGGGCACGCCACTGCCCAATGCCTCTTCGTCGACCTCGAGGATTCACGGACCCGCCTAAGCGCGGCCTTGAAGTGTGAGGCGGCTCCAAGAAGGTACGTCTGCCCGTCACCGTCTTTTGCATGTACATACACCCGTCTTTGGCGGTAGGCGTACCTCTCGCGCGCAAGTCCTCTGCGCACGCGAGCCGCCCTACCCCACATGCGACATGCCCCTTCTCCTGCTTCCGCCCGCCCGCCTCGTTCGCTTCTCCGCGTGGACGCTGACTCCTCGTTCTCCCTCGCATCACCCGCGCCCACACGCACCCATCTCCGCCTTCAATCCCGCGAGCAGCACGCAGCCGAAAATTGAAGCGCAAGTCGTCCTCGCTCGGGCTCCGCGTCTTCAGGCCTCGCCATCTCCGCCGGCGCGTCGCCGCCCGAGGGGCGCGCGGAGGAGCTGCTCAACCGGCTGCTCGAACATGTACGTCGCTCCGCCTTGCCCCTCGCCCCGATCGCAATTGTGATCGCAGCCCCGCGCCCACGCCCTGACGGGCCGCCCACCTCCCAAACGGTCGAGGGGCCCAAATGATGGAGAGGAAAACCCCCTGGAATGGGGGATGGAACACATAGGATGTACAGAACGATATATGCTGATCGCACTGCCGTATGGACGTCATCTATACATGCCCGGATCGTGCCGGTCTAGGGGTGCGGTCTGCGAGTTAAGAGACCGTGTGCTCATCTCACGCTCCCCTCCAGACAAGCCAGGTCGAACCAAAATGGCACAGTGCGGCCAAACCCTGCACGAGGTCGACGAGAAACCGCCGACATATCAAGCGCACGACGCCGACACGAAGCTGGCGTTTGCCCACGCCCACGGCAACAGCGGCGTTTGTACAATCGCCACCGCCTTCGTCGCCCCATCAAACAAGCCCTCCCCGACTTCCAGTGAGTGTCCTCCCCTCCTTCTCGTCTCACGCGCTGATCCGCCACGAGTCCAGGATCCATCTTGAGAGTCTTCCACCGGGTCGCGCGCCCCGTCAAAGTCGCGGCCCACGTCGTGGTGACCCTCGGCGCCAAGCAGGTCGTGGGCAGCTATCCCTCGGTTCCCCCCGAAGTGATAGGGGTGGTGCCCAACAACCTTCTGCAGGTTCTGATACCGCTTACACCACTCGAACAAGAAAGCGAAGTTTTCGGGTCGATGTTTTGGCACACCTTAGTCGACGCATTTGGACGGGCCCAACCAGACGGGTCGGTGCCCCGGCTCGAGGCAGCCCTCCTCGGGTGCTATTACGACTGGCGCCTCAACTTCTCGGTCGATTAATTCGAACTGGTTCAACGGGACGGGTCGGTGGCCAGGCTCGAGGCGGCCCTTCTCAAGTCCTGCTGCGATTGGCGCCTGGCGGATGGGAGTCAGACTCGGTGTTATGTTGAGGTGTGACGGCTGCCGGTGATGCACTCACTTTCGGTTGTGTCCGTTGCATCGGAGGTTTTTTACCTGTTGTTACGCCAGCTAGATCACTCTACGTTTAGGCCGGGAGCGGCGGTTTGCTGTAGTACGCATCCGAAGCGCGCGAAGTGTGCCGACGGCCTTGTGAAGAAGCTTTCCCGACTCGAACTTAAGCTGCCCCGATGTGGCAGTGCGGTTTCTGATACACGGCTCCATCCGTGAAAACGACGACGGTGCATTCTCCGTCATCGCTTCTACAGCTGACTCCTTCGACCCCGACCGACCGCCCATCACCAAAACGGTCGAGAGACCCCAACGACGGAGGAGGAGCCCCCTGGAATGGGGGCTGGAACCACGTAGTATGTACAGATCGATCAACGGACGATATAAGCTGATCGCACTGCCGCGCGTGTGCGCACAGTGGACGCCATCTATGCATTCCGGGCGCGGCCTGTGACTTATAACATTGTGGCCACCACTCATGCTCTCCTTCCTGAAAAACCAGGTCCAATCAAAATGGTACCCTGCGATCAGCCCATAAGCGAGGTCGACGAGAAACCGCCGAAATATCAAACGCATCCCGACGCTGGCAGGAAGTTGCCGCTTGCCCACTTTCCCGACAACGACGTTTTTGTGATCATCACCGCCTCCGCCGAGCTCCCACCAGACACGGAGCCCTACCCGACTTCCAGTGGGTCTCCTCCCCTCCTTCTCGTCTCGCGCGCTAATCTGCCGCAGGCCTAGGAACTATCTGGGGAGGCTTCCTCCAGGCCCTGCACCGCCCCTCCGCGGACCCCGTCACGCTCGGGGTTCACGTTGTGGTCAACGTCGGCGCTAGTGAGGTCGTGGGCAGCCGTCCGTCGATTCCCCCCGAAGTGATAGGGGTAGTGCCCCACAGCCTCCTCCGGGTTCTCATACCGCTTACGCCGCGCGTTCAAGCACCCGAGTTCTTTGCGCGGAAGTTTTGGCACACCTTGCTCGATGCATTCAGATCGGCCCAATTGGACGGATCGGTGCCCAGGCTCGAGGCAGTTTTCCTCAAGTGCTACTACGATTGGCGCCTCAACTTCTCAGCCGACGCGTTCAGAGTGGTCCAACGGGACGGGTCGGTGGCGAGACTCGAGGCGGCCCTCCTCAAGTCCTACTACGATTGGCGCCTGGTGGATGGTCAGGCTAGGTGTTGGGTTTAATGACGCGCTGGGCAGGCATGAATGTCACAGACTGTTAGCACGTAGAAGGTCTCGCACCTGTGATCACGTTAGCTAGAATACATTAGGTACAGTCCTGGTGCTCCGCTGTAGTTTTCATCTGAATCGCGCGAAAGGCGCCCACGGATCCGTTCCCGAGCCGCGCTCTGTGCCGTCGCTCGCTCGCCAGACCATGTGCCACTATCGTCGACCGTCCTTTGTCGCTCCTGCGCGTACTATGCGCAGGGCGTGCCTCTGCGCGCGTGCCTTGTGCCACACCCACCGATTGACGACGCGGCGCAGCCGCCCCGCACTCGTCCAGCAAACCATCTTCCCGCCGCCGCCGATTTCCTCGGCGACGCTCGATACGCGCACCCCATGTCGGACCACCGTCCGCCGTCGCGCGGCCGTATCGACCGATAGTGGCGCGCCCGCGTCGTGTTGGTGTTCGGCCGGGCCAGCCTCGTTTCGAGCTCGCCACTATTTGCGCGCTCCCCAAGGTTCGTGGCATCACAACAGCAGAGGCACGTCGAGCCGGAGATCCCGGGACGCAAACGCAGCGCACCGTACAGGTTCGAAGCCAACAATTTCGAACGACTGCTTAGTGACGTCTGAGGTGGACCATACTCGATCTGCATAGACGGAGAGTAGTGAGCATACATGTAGAGCATCGTGAACGGAAAAATACGTTTTATGGCCGATCCGTCCAGGCTGTACACGTGGGCGCAGGTCAAGTACGAAGATGTCCATGGAACGAACACGTCGATGATGCAAAACATGCACAGGAAGTAAGTCCGTGTCGGAATACCGTCACGCAAGGCGTATCACACAGCGTAGGTCCATACACAAGCGAAAGGGCGACGGAAGACTATCCACCACAAGGTCCGCGTCATGGACGGTGATGTCCACAGCCACTGCACTTCAGCGACGCAAACGCACTGTCACCTGCGCCGGCCGTGCCACCCCCGTGCGGGTCGCCGTTCGCCGGGCCTCAAGGCTGGAGCGGAACGCGTTCTGTGGGTCAAGTTCACAGTCAGCTTCCGATATATGGAGGAGGCGAACCAACGCCGTCGTCCTCGACCACCAAAACGCGCGCAAGAAAGGCACTCACCGGGTCAGTGAACAGCGAGGCATCGTACGGCGGCCTGATTGTCGAGAGCCCGGAATGGATGACGACGACTGTGGGCTGGGGGGAGCCGTTGTGGCGGAGGCTTTCCATGCGGAGGGACTCCGATTGTTGTAAGTCGTGCGGGCGTATGTGCGGGCGACGACCCGACCGGTAGGGCGTCCTTTCAACTAGGCCTCCTCGCCTTCGCTCTGGGGGCTTCTTCTTGACGGCGTGGATCTGTGAAGAGTGCGGAGCACCTTATTCATGATCCCCATAACGAAAGGTCAAGTTTTCGGCATCCATGGTATACGTTGGGAGGGGCCGGGGTGAGCGAAGCAAACGACAGGTAAACCATGAGCCGCACCCGACTCAGCTCGCTGTTGCCGTGAGTTCGGGTGCGCAGGGGCATAGAGATAGCGCCGAAAATGAGATGAGCGGAGTTAGTGGGCGGTTTTGACCGATTGAGATCAACGACAAACTCTGTAGTCGCCCGCGGTTGGGATTCGTGGGCGAGGACGCAACTAGGGAAGATGCGAATCAGCGCGGCAAACGTGGAAGAGCGTCCTTCGCTCATTTCGGAGGTCACGCAGAAGGCAGCACCGTCTTGAGCCCTAGCCGTTGGACCACAAACACAAGGGGGACATGGCATGTACTGAAAATTGTAGTGAACGAGCGGATGCAAGTGTCACAAGAAGCTGGCAAGCCCGAGGAAGATCGGTAAGCACTGCTAGCCAGGAGTCTGTGTTGTCAATTGGCCTCTCCACCAAGCGAAGCCACAATCGAGGCCAAAGCAGAGTATATTTGTGCCTGGTCGCACGCCTGTCGTGGAACGGCCTCCACTCCGAAGGATCAAGACGGACTTGAATTGCAAACGCACATCCACCATATTCCCAGGCGGACTCGAGACCCGAAAGCGCAGCATACAAGCCTGAGCGATTGCGTAATCACCGCCCATAGAGCATTGAGTATCCATCATGACCTATGGGGACGGCGAATAGTCAGTCGTAGCACACCAGCTGGAGTTCGGCGTAGGATGAAACATACGCGGTTTGCCATTCATTGACCAGAGTCTCTTCCACACGATGCAGACGGACGCAGACGGCGCGCGGAGGTGTCCATGGAATGAATACGAACAATGTGAAAGAGCACGGAAAGGTAATGTGCAGCGACGGGGTGAACTAATTTAAACCTAGCATACGGCGACGGGGAGCGGACCAGCACGGCGGGGAGCAAAACCGTATAAACATCTGCCACACCGCTGTGAGCAGCCTGAAAGACCAGTTGGAGAAAAAAAAGGGCAACCTGACTCACGATTCATACGTTACTGGTACTGGTGGGCCTGCCAGGGCTACCCGCATCTGTCGAGCTCGTTGTGAGGCTGCCGCCGTTCGGGTTGGTGACTTGCGTCGGGGCCGATCCGCCTGATGTCTCCGACACCGAGGGCGGACCGATGCCGCCGCCCTCATTCGTCGTAGCCGACGAGGCGGGCGTCGTCGCCGACTGGCCGTCCCCAGGGTTCGCCGCCGTCGAGGACGTCACGATGTTGGTGTGGCCCTTGTTGGCCGTGGCGCCGACGGCGCCGCCCACGACGGCGGCGACGACGACGATGCCGGCGACGAGGAAGATCAGCAGCCACTTGCGGGTCTTGTACCACGGCCGCGCGGGGGCGGGGTACGCCGTGCCCGCGTACCCGTCCTCCGCCTTCGCGGCGTCGAGCGCGGCGGGGGGCGGGGGCGTCGCCGACCCGGGGCGCGCAGCCGCGGCGGGGGCCGCGCGCGAGCCGCCGTCTAGGAGGTCGATGTTGTATCCTTCCTGCGGGCGGGCGCGGGGGACGTGGTCAGCATGCCGCCTTTAGGGTGACAGAGCCCGCGCTGCGACGGCTGCGACGGAAGCGGGGGAGTCGATGTATGCGCAGGTTTCCCTCCCAGCCTTCTCCCGTGATCCAGCCCTGCCCACCATCCCTCCTGACCGTTCCCTGTAACCACCACCAGACGTATTGACCTCCACCGCCACCATCCACCGGCCGCAGGAGAAGGGAGGATGGAGGGACGGCTCACCTGCTTCTCTGTACGGGTTGCGACCGGCGCGCTAGCGAGCAAGCGCTCATCGTAGGACATGTTGTGTCTTGACGAGAGCCGTTACGGACTGGAGAGAACAAAGCAAAACGAGACTCTCCAGGGGAGGAGAAGAAGCGGAGGTGGAGGGGGAGGGAGGGAGCGCAGCGTGCGGAACAGACGAAGAGGCGGCGCGGGGCAAGAGCAAGCAGTCTCGGTCTGCGTCGGGGTCGGGGCAGATGATGGCGGGAGACAAGCTGACGAGCTCCGAGAGAGGTCGGGCGTGGCGCAGGCTGCCCAGGCGGCAGGCGGTGACAGCTCCCTGGCAGGGGTGTTCCCCAAGGCTGTGAGCGGCTCCATCCGGACCATCATAGATTCAGGTCTGCCCGCGCGTGCCGATCGCCTCCTGGTCTCCCGTCGCGAACCGGCAGGCGTGCACACTCCCTCCACCGTCACGGATGTTTTTTCAACGGGCTCACAGGGCCGGCGACCAGGCAAGCACAGACGAAACCCCGGGCGTGCGGGCTCGTCTGCAGGCAACACAGCCAGTGTCGCGTGTGTGCCATCCGTCACATTTCCAAAAGGACGCCCGACCTCAGCGGAGTTTGGTCGCATCTCGTGCGCCGAGCACACTGCGCATTGCATCCGCTCAATCTCCTCTCACCCGGCTACGCGCCTCTCACCCAGGTACTTAGGCGAACGAAGGGAGAGATATATATCCGCTGTTGCACAGGGTGCATTGTAGCTAAGTAACTAAACCGAAAGCACCAAGCACGAGCACGAGCACGGTCATATGCAGTAAATCGGCAGAAGATGGATGGATCCGGGGCATATGTAAGAATATATCGATGCGCGGGCGGACCGGGGGCCATTATAACGAACTTGAACACGCCGGTAGCGAACTAGAACTCGTCATCGTCGATCATCCGGGCGTGGTCTGCGCGAGGCAGCCAGCCGCGGGGACCGAGGACGCGGGGAGAGCAGGGAGAGCATACGGTAAAAGGAGCGAGGACGCGACGGGACGCGGGGGATCGAGATAGATTGGGTGGGATTCGAGCCGGATTGGACAGGAACTGAAGGCGTGGAAGGGGACAGGGCGTGGCGTCGGGGCGAAGGGGGTATCTTCCGGAACACAGCGTCCACTTGTTGTACGCGTAGCAAAGCGGTCAGGTATATGTGCAACGCGTACCGGCTCTCTGCGCACAACCTCGGATCAATATCTGCAACGTGACGAACACGAGGAAGCCCGCGGGCGCACCTTTAGCGGCGGCCCTTCTTGTTCTTTTTCTTGTTCTTCTTTGACGAGGCGGCGCCGCCTTCAGGCTTCTCCTCAGCAGCCGCTTCCTCGCCCACCTCAGGTTCGGGCGAATGGTCTTCAGACTCGACAGGAGTTTCGGGCGCAAACTCTGAAGCAGGCGTCTCCGGTTCGACCTCTGCACCAGGAACAGACGCTATATCACCACCAGCGATACCATCCGTCAGCGATCTGCCTCGAAGAGAGCAGTGCGTGAGTAATCACATACCTGGGATCTCAATCTCAACAGCAGTGGACTCGGGCTCCACGGGCGCAGCGGTAGGCTCCTCAACGGCCTCAGGAACAGCTTCAGCAGCGGACTCCTCTGCAGGCGCTGCAGGCTCCTCCACCGGTGTGGTTGGTTCCTCAGAAGCAGTAGGCTCTTCCGTGGCGGTGACAGGCTTCTCAGCGACAGGAGCGGCCTCCTCGACGGGTGCATGGGCAGGCTCCTCCTCCACAGCAGGGATGACGAGCTCTGGAACAGATTCAGCGACCGCTTCGTCGACTAGTTCCTCGACGGGGGCAGGGGCGGGCTCCTCCTCGACCACGGGAACGGGTGCTTCGGGTTCGGGTGCCGGAGTGACTTCAGGCTCTGCCGCAGCTTCGACTGTGCGAGTTCAAAGTACAAACGGTGAGCAACTTGCATTACAGCCGAAGCAAACGAAGAAAGACGTACCAACGGGTTCGAGCGCGGCCGCAGGCGCTGGGACTTCCTCAACGACAGTTTCGGGCTCAGGTGCAGCCTCAGCAGCGGGCTCCGGCTCTGCAGCCGCTTCCGCGACTGATTTGGGCTCTGGAATGGCTTCTACTGTCGGTGCGGGTGCAGGGATCGGCTCGGGCTCGGGTTCCGGCGCAGCCTCCACCACAATGGGCTCGGGCTCGGGGGCAGCTTCAACAACCGCAGGGTCCGACGCAGGGGCCTCTTCGACGACGGGTTCTGGCCCTGGGGCGGGAGTTTCCTCAACGAGGGGCTCCGGCTCCGGAACGGCGGCCTCGACGATGGGCTCGGGGACAGCCTCAACAGCCGGCTCCGGCTCCGCCGCGACCTCCTGGACGACCGGTGCAGGTTCAGGAGTGGCTTCGACAATGGGCTCGGGCTCGGAAACCGCCTCGATCACGGCCTCCGGCTCAGGCTCAGGAGCAGGAGCCTCTTCGACGATCGGGGCTGCGGACTCGGCGGGAACAGGAGTCTCCTCTACCTCGACAACGGGTTCCGGCTCGGGGACAGGCTCCTCCACAGCGGACTCGGGTTCGGGCGCCGGGGTCTCTTCGACGACGGGGGCGGGCTCCTCAGGTGCAGGAACCTCCTCGGCGGTGGGTGCGTCGATTACTGGTGCCTCTTCGACGGCGGCGGGGGCCTCGACCACGGGTTCCTCGACGGCGGGAGCGGCTACCTCTTCGACGACAGGCGCAGGCGCAGGCTCTTCCGGCTCCGGCTCCGGTGCAGGCGCGGCCTCGGGCTCGACGACACCAGCAGCCTCAAACTCAGGCACCGCGACCTCGGGCTCGGGGGAAGCGACCTCGGGCTCGACAGCCGCAGCGACGTCAGGTTCGGGTGCAGCAACCTCAGGCGCAGCCCGCCGCGACCTCGGGCTCCGCCTCCTCAGGCGACTTCGCCTCCTCCACGAGCGCGTCCACTTTCTCCACGATCTCCGCGCGCGCCGCGGGTTCGCTCGTGCTCAGCGCGACTTCCGGCCCGGGAGTCTCGCCGGTGAGGACGACAGCCTCCGGTGCGGGCGGGAGCGTCTCCTCCGCTTTGGGGATCTCGTCGGCGTCGGCTCGGTGGCGGGTGGAATGTCGGCGACAGCGAGCTCGCCGTCGTCGGTCTTGAGCGCTTCAACGGCGCGGCCCCAGCGTCCGTGGTGGCAAGCACGCCTGCGACGACAGGGATAGCAGGG